>NW_024082555.1:20083-153364 GCF_003009895.1 Hyaena hyaena
TGCTCATGGGACATTTGAATTGTTTTCACCTTTGCCTTATTAAAAAAAAGGCGCTAGGAACATTCTTGTAAATCTGTCTTTGGATATTTGTTTGCATTCTTTTGGAAATCTCTCCACCTCTCTCATACTGATTGTAATTGCTGGGTTATAAAATAGACATAGTTTAATATTACAAAACTCAGGCCACCTGTTTGTGAGTTTTTTTTTTTTTTTTTTTTTTTTTTTTTTACTGTGACCAGTAAGGTAAGAACAATCTAGCTGTTCCACATCATGAATCACTCTTGGAATTTTAATCTTTTTAATTTTAGCAGCTCTAATCTGCAGTTTGCCCTTTCTTTTTATTTATCATACTCTTTGCAAAGCAAGTATTTTTTTTCATGTTGGTGAAATCCAATAAATCATCTTTTAAGGATTAGTGGTTTTCACTTTCCTTATTGAACAAATGTTCTCATATCACAGTCATAAAACCATTTTCCATATACATTTCTAGAAGCATCACTATTTTAGCCTTTATCTTTATGTGTATGATGAACTTAAATTAATTATTTGTGTTTGGTATGAAATAGGGGTCAGAGGTTTTTTGGTGTCTATTTTCCTTTTTCCATATGGATATCCAGTAAATAATTTCAACATTATTTGCTTAAAAATTTAAAAAATTAAAAAAAGGAGAGACTCTTTTCCCATTGGATTGCATTAGAGCCTCTATTGAAAACCATTTCAGTGTTAATTGTATGGGTCTATATCTGACATTATGATTTTGTCATTTGCCTATTATTTGTATATCCTTATGATAACTTCAGAGTATATATTTTAACAGGCTTTTATAGAGGTTCTTGAAATCAGGTGGTGTAATGTCTAAAATTTACTCCTCAAAATGTTTTGTTTTTCTAACTTCTTTGTATATCTATATATATATTAAAATAAGTTTATTAGTGCCTGTAAAACCCTGTTGGACATTTCACTGAATTGCTTCATTTCACAAGATTTACTAGCACAATGCTGACTCAGAGTGTGGAACGTGGACACCCTTGCTTTCCACAGTCTCAGGGAGAAATCATTTAATATTTCACCATTAAGTTTTCTGATAGCTATAAGGGCCCTTAATCATACTCACAAAGTCCCTTCTTTCCTATTTTTGCTGAGAGTTTTTATGTTTATGGTATTATTTGTTAATTATTGCATCTATTATAACTACATATTTCTTATTTATAGTTTTATTATATTGTTGAAATGATCGCAGATTCCTGGGATGAACTTAATTTGGTCATAATAGCTTGTCATTTTAAATATTGCCAGGTTTTATTTCTTCTTTTTGTTTTAAATTTTTAAATACATTTATTTATTTTTGAGAGGTGAGGAGGTGCCAAGAAAGAGGGAGACACAGAATCCAAAGCAGGCTCCGGGCTCTGAGCTGTCAGCACAGAGACGGAGGCGAGGATAGAACTCAGGGACTGCGAGATCACGACCTGAGCAAAGTCGGATGCTTAGCCAACTAAGCTATCCAGGTACCCCCACCCCCGCAAGGTTTTATTTTTAATGTTCAATTTATGAATTTTGTGTTATGTTCATGTATGGTATTGCTTTGTAGTTTTCTTTTATTGTAATATTCATTTTATCTTTTGTTATCAGTATTATAGTGGTCTCAGAAAATAAGTGGGAAGATTTTTTTTTCTATTTTCTGAAAGGATTTTTATAAGATTGGGATGATTTCCTTCTTAAATGTTTGATAGCATAGACCAGTGAACTAATTAATGCCTAGTGATTTCTAGTTGTGAGGTTTGTGTTTTATTTGTTTTGTTTTGTTGTTGTTCTTTTTTAAGTTCAGTTCAGAGCCCAATGTGGGGCTTGAAGTCACAGCTATGAGATCAAGAGTTGGACGCCTGACTGAGCTACCCAAGTGCCCCTAGTATTTTCTTTGACAGAAGACAGACAACAATTCAATTTTTCATAGACGCAGAATTTCTATTTCTTAAATTCATTTTAATAAGTTTTGCTCATTAAAGAAGGGTATCTATTATATGTAAATTGTTGAATTTGATAGTCTTGAAGATGTTGATATTTCCTTTTAAAACTGTAATGTTTATAGATATAATAAACATATCCTCTCATTGATAATTTTAGTAATTTTATTTTCTTGGTGTGTTTTACTTGGGATTTTTCTACTTCATTGATGTTTTTCTCCAAAAAAGCTTCTGTTGGCTAATTATTTTCCCTTCTTGTTTGTTAATTTTTAGTTTATTTAAATTTATTCTTCTCTTATTTTCTTTCTTGTACCTACTCTTAATTTTCTAGTTTCTTAGAGTAGAATCTTTTAAATTGCTTTCAAATGGTTTTATTTTCTAAGTATTAAAACTTTGCCTAATTTTTCTTATTCCTCTTTGACCTATGGTTATTTAGAAGTACAGTAAAAACTTGGCTTGGAAGCATAATTAGATCAAGAAACATGCCTTTGATCCAAAGCATTTGTATATCAAAGCGAATTTCAAGAACCATTAACTCAGTTGTGACCACGTGACATTAAGCCTCACATACTGCTCGTATTGCAAGACATTACTCATTTATCAAGTTAAAATTTGTTAGAAATGTTTGCTTGTCTTGTGAGCACTCACAAAATAAATTACTAGCAATTCAAGGTTTTACTGTATTCTATTTAATTTACAATCACTTGGGAATTTTTCTGATATGTTTTGTTACTAATTTCTAGTTTAATTCATTTTTCCAGAGTATGTACTGCATGATTTTAATCATGTAAGCTGCATTGGGACATATTTTATTTTCCAGTATATGATCTATCATGGTGAATATTCCTTATGCGCCTGAAAAGAATGTGTGTGTGTGTGTGTGTGTGTGTGTGTGTGTGTTTTCATTTAGTGTGTGAGGTATTTCAGTGTAAAAATAAGTTAATTTCTGTGATACCAACATACAAAGTTTTGATTTTATTTATTTACTTATTATTATTCTTATTACTGAGAGAGAGGATGAGAGAGAGAGAACAAGTGAGGGGCAGAGAGAGAGGGAGGGAGGAAGAGAGAATCCCAAGCAGGCTCAGCATAGAGCCCAATGTGGGGCTCAATCTTACAAACTGTGAGATGGTGACTGAAGTTGGATGCTTAACCAATTGAGCCACCCAGGTGCCCCCAAAGGTTTGATATTCTTATAAAAATTTCCATCCATGGATTAAGGATTTAGTACTGTTAATTTTTTCATTGTGTTCTTTGAAGTACCTTTCTGAGGGGCAAACATTCTTAGATTTTCCTTCTCAATGAATTAACCATTTTATCATTACGAAACTTCTCTCATATCTCTGGTAATATTCTTTCTTTTGAAGTTCACTTTACATACATTGATATAACATCTCAAGGTTACTGCTTTTCTTTCCAAGTCAAAAAAATTTTATTTTCAGGTGTTCTTACCAATATAGAGACTGTTCTTCCCTCTGGGATCGTTACTTATTTTATGCCATTATTCCAATCACCTGTAAGTACTAACTAGAAAAATGTTACATAATGCACCTTTATCCTGGTCCTTACTGCTTAGGTTTGGTGAGTAGGAGCATTAAGGTAGAATGGAGAAGTTCTTAACCCGCACCTCAGCAGGTGGTCGCCTAAAGGTCAGGAGATGGGCTGACATGAGCCCTTTGAAATTGTATGCAACTTCAAAGATTGTATGTGTGCACATGTTTCTAGGTAGGAGATCTGAGCTTTCTCCAAAGGATTTCTTACTTTCCTAAGAAAAGGCCATCATTGAAACAGCATTCTGAAATATGTAAAGATTCAGATTCTGAATGAGAAGATGTAACTTGAGTCACTCTTTAGTGCTACTCGCTAAATCTAATTTGTGCTAATCCCTTAATGCTTCATCGTTGAAATTTTGGCTGCTACAGTTTATGCCTCAGCAGTTTTTACACCCTTAATTAGCCTTTTTTTCTATTATGAAAATTTTAAAACACATTTGAGCAAAAGAGATTTTTAATAAGGCCATAATTATCTCATGCTAATGGATACAAATTAGAAATAAAATTAATTAAAGAAATACAGTGATCATTACATAGGGAACAATTTCTGCTAAAAAGAGCACCCAGGCCCTGCCATACACCCTCCTCTTTCATATCCTTTATAATTGTATGTCAAAGTACACAATATGTGTGCATCCTTGAATTGAGCATTCTTTTTTTTTAGATTTTTAAAACTTTTTTAAGGTTTATTTTATTTTTGAGATATATATAAAGAGAGAGAGACAGAGTGTAAGCAGGGGAGGGGGAGAGAGAGAAGGAGACACAGAATCTGTAGCAGACTCTAGGCTCTCAGCACAGAGCCTGATGCCAGGCTTGAACCCATGAACTGTGAGATCACAACCTGAGCCGAAGTTGGATGCCTAACCAACTAAGCCACCCAGGCGCCCTGTGAATTCAGCATTCTTATGAACAGTAGCAAGAGGATCCCTGTTATGAAAGTGGAGTCAGTGATCTGCATTTGGTATCAACCTATGCACTATCTTCCATACAGATTATGGGCAGATCATAGTCTCTATCTAAGACCCAGTTTCTACATCTCTGGGACCAATGCTATCCATTGGAAATATAGTATGAGCCACACATGCAACAATAAGTATTTAAAAATTTTATAGTAGCCATTGAAAATAGTAAAAATATAGCAGTGAAATTAATGTTAATAATATACTTTATTTAACCCAATATCAATATTATTGCCATTTTAATATGTAGTCAATATAAAATAATAAAGTGTCATATAATATTTTTCTCCAACTAGTCTTTTTTTTTTTTAAAGGTTTGTTTATTTTTGAGAGAGGAAGAGAGACAATGCACAAGTGGGGAAGGAGCAGAGAGAGAGACACACACAAAATCCAAAGCAGGTTCCAGGCGCTGCACCGACAGCAGAGAGCCCGACGTGGGGCTCGAACTCACAAACCATGAGATCATGACCTGAGCCGAAGTCGGATGCTTAACCCACTGAGCCACCCAGGTGTCCCAAACTATGTCTTTAAAATCTATTGTATACTTTATGCAGCATATCTCGGTTTGGATTAGTTACATTTCAAGGGCTCAATTTCCACATCTGACTGCCTGCTACTATATTGGCTTATAGACTTCTATAAAATTATTGCTTTAATTCTAAGAAAGTGGAAGTTAATGAGGAAACAAAAGCTCATCTTCAGAAGTTTGATTTCTGTCTATATTATATCTCCTATGTATCTGATTAGTATGTTCAGTTATTTCTCTACCATCTTAAAGGTATGTAATAAAATTATAATAACTAATTTAATATTCCTATCTACTAAGACAGTCATCTGTGACTTTGATGGCTCAGTTTGGATTGCCTAAATTTCTCATTGTGGATTGTGCTTCCCTGCCTCTTTAAATAGTAATTTTTTTTATTGGATGGCATGGCATTGTAAAGTTTCTCTTGTTGTGTTCTGCAGGGGTTTAGGTTTCTAAAATTGTCCCTGAATCTTGTTCTAGAATGCCCTGAAGTTATTTGGCAACAGATTGATCCTTCTAGGTCTTGCTTTTATGTTTTACTAGATTAGACCAAAAGGATGTGCAGTCTAGGTTTAGCTTTCTCCACTGACAAGACAAAGTTCTTTCTTAGCACACTGCCATGTGAATTATGAGGTTTTCTACTCTGGCTCATGGGAATTGGTGTTATTCTTGGTCTTGTGTGAGTGCTAGCAATCGTCTTCTGTCATCCATCTGGTTGTTTCTTCCCTCAACCTAAAATAGTTTCCTTCTGTGCATATAGTGATCGATACTCAACTAATACTTGAGGAGGTTTCTTTGCAGATTTCCAGTGTCCTCACTGTGAGAAGTTCTCTCCTCTCTGTATTCTCGCCCTGGGAAGCCCAGCGATCACAGCTTCCCCAAATTCTCAAGTTGATGTGCTTGACTTCGACAGCCTGAGGGGCTCTGCTTTGGTTCCCTCTCTCTACTCCATGCAATGGGATGGAGTAGAGTGGCAGGCAGTCATACCACTCTTGTGGTTTTCTCTCTTCTCAGGAATTTGTTGCCTAATGTCCGCTGTCTCAAGAGCCATTGTACCACATAGCAAGTCTGGTTATTTAGTTGTTTCATATCGCAGGATAAATCCAGTGTTTAATTAATCCATTTGGGTAGAAGAATAAGTACTCAAACACAGAGCTTAGGGGAGTTGATCCCCTCTGTGGCTTTTTGCATTCTGTCCAGTTCCTCAATTTGAAGTAGCATTACAGGCCCCAAATGCCATCCTCTCCCTCATCAGTTCAACTGAAGAGCCTGAAATTAAGTCCTCCATTAAGAGCAACCTCAGGCTGCATGTAGCCTCAGTTCCAGGAAAAGCTTCAGCTGAAGCCACCCTCAGGACCACCCTCGGATCAGCCAATCAAAAGAAATGTGTAACATTTCTGTGGTCTGAGTCAGGGACTGAGGATTCTTGCCTAAAACCCCACGTGGGCCCTTTGAGCTTACCTTATAATTGGTCATTTTCAAAGGATTCTCAAAGGTCATGATTGGGCCCCGCCAAAAGTAACAGACGGATACTGAATGGTCAAAACTGTTACCATGGGTGCTGTACAATTATGATTGGTGCTTATGTGATGATGCAAAACGTACAACATGTGCACTGTAACACCCCCGTCCCTTACCCCATAAAAACCTGCTCGACATTGTTCGAGGCTTCTCCTTGCTGCCGCTGTGCCGGTAGACAGGTGAGCTCCTGCTAGAGATTGTAATAAAGATCCTTATGTACTTGCATCGGTGACGGCTCCTTAGGGGTCTCAGGGGACTCACGATTCGGGCACAACACAACAAGACTGAATTTTTCTATATGAGTTTGTCTGCTGTGCACTGGATGGATGTGGATTTTTGTTTTTTGTCAACAATTTCTTTAAAATATTTGGTCCAGATTATGTAATTTTTAATATCAGCAAATTTAGCTTTATATAAATTATTCTACAAAGAATGGAAGCTGGCTGTCTGTTGAAATTATTTATATTCTGAATGGAGCTGAACTATACATATATATTGAAAACTTAAAATGCAATGACTGAAGAACTTTGTGATTCTTCTCTTAAGGTCCAGAATTTGTGAGAGGTTTACTTTCTCATTCCAAAAAGGCCACATAGTTTTGAAACATTTTATTTTCCAGGGCCTTGTCTCTTGGTTTTTGAATACCTTGCTATTGATAGAAATCACTTTTATTATGGTGCTCATTTAAAACAAAATCTGGGGGTGCCTGGGTGGCTCAGTTGGTTGAGTGTCTGACCTTGGCTTAGGTCATGACCTCAAGGCTCATGGGTTCGAGTCCCGCGTTGGGCTCTGTGCTGACAGTTCAGAGCCTGGAGCCTGCTTTGGATTCTGTTCCACCTTCCATCTCTGCCCCCCTCTCTCTC
Source organism: Hyaena hyaena (assembly GCF_003009895.1). Classification (NCBI taxonomy): domain Eukaryota; kingdom Metazoa; phylum Chordata; class Mammalia; order Carnivora; family Hyaenidae; genus Hyaena; species Hyaena hyaena. Next base: position 27,467 of record NW_024082555.1, read on the forward strand.
TGTCTCTCTCAAAAATACATAAAATAAAATAAACATTAAAACAAAATCATCTGTAGAAGATAGAATTTGGGTGAATAGAAACATTATCTACTTGTGCATTGGAGGCAAGCAGGAGAATAAACTTAAAAACAAATATAAATATGAAATTGCAAGATGACATAGGATTCTGTCATCTTTTAAGAAATGAGAATTTACAAGTCTTTGATCCATTCCTAATCTATACTCTGGAGGGGGAGCAGAATGTGCCATCCAAGTGTGCCACATTGACGTGTGGATTGATTTGAGCATAAGGCAGTTAAGACCCAGCAGACTTAGGAAAGCTTTATGCCTTTCCCCTTAAACTACCTAACAGAATTTAGACAGGGGGCCAGAACCCCAAAGCAATTACCAGAGAGAACTTTAACCCCACTGACTTTTCTGTATGGCATGGAAACCATTTCTTTACCAAACTTGCTTTTCTCATCTTTCTGTGGATTGTCTTCCTCCCCTTTGAAGCCCCAGACCTCTGCCCCTTCTTCTGAGCTCTGGATGGTATACAAACCTCAATTACCTCAGTGGTGCAGAGTCTCCTACTTTATGGGGCTCCCATATGTATGAAATTAATTATTTTTCTTTTGTTAATCTTCCTTTTCCATTTTATTATTAGGCCAGCCAAAGAACCTAAAAGGGAAGGAAGGTATTTCTCACTATCACTCAACCTAGCATACTTGGGCTTTCCTTTCAGTGAAATGATAGTTGTATTACTTCCAAGTTTTCGGATTTGTCTTTCTTTGCATCTGAATCGAGATGACCTTCACAAAGTAAAATAGGATGCTAAGGATATACATTATTCACTCTCAGCTTTGTTTTCCAATAAAGTTAATGCACTATAGATTGTCTTAAAGAAAACATGTTGTTCCTCAATGTCATATTTTCTTGCTCCATTTATAGATATTTAATTATTTTCAATAGTCTTGAGACAACAATGCAAATTTAAATCACAGCTATTTTTTGGAACTTTGTGCCCTTTTATCAAATTCTAGAGCTGAATTTAATAATCACATATTTATTCTTCTAGAAAAAATGTGCTCAAAATTATGGACATATGCTGATGCTTCTCATCATATGCTAAAACTTATTATAAAAATACATTTTGCAATCGCTCATGATGCAATAATATTCAAGACAGAAGAAATATTCTTAAGGTTGCAATAGTATATTTGAACACGCTATAATTTAACTGTCTCAGAAATCTGTACAGTTCCTGGCTGCCAGAATATTAATGATGGTTAAATTAGGTGAAGAAAAAGAACCATAATTAATAATTACTGTGAGTTTTTACAGGATAAAGAGTTAAGTACTTATTTTAAAAATTTACATGTTTATTGGCATTAAAAATTAGAGTAGTTAGGGGCACCTGGGCGGCTCAGTCGGTTAAGTATCCAGCTTTGGCTCAGGTCATGATCTTGTGGTTTGTGGGTTCAATCCCCATGTTGGGGTCTGTGCTGACAGCTGGAGTTTGGAGCCTGCTTTGGATTCTGTGTCTCCCTCTCTCTGCACCTCTCCTGCTCGTGCTCTCTCTTTCTCTCTCAAATTAAAAAAAAAATTTTGTAAAAATTAGATAGTCATTCCTACTAGCAAATTTGGAAAAGAAACTTCTGAAATATGAATTTATATGAAGACTATGATTGTTGTTCCTCAGGTTATCCTCCACTGGCAATTCATTGAGAAAAGAAAACAAAATGAAAGAATGGCCTTGAAAAGACAAAACCCAAAGAATCAAAGCATTCCTTGTTGGCGTCATACTGTTTAATTACTTACAATAGTTATGGCCTTCCATCACCAGGAGAATTGGAAAATATATGGGGCTGGCTATCAATGTTTCATTTTGCAAAAGTTATGATTTAATTGACTTTCCAGAAGGCCACGCTTCTCCTCTCCCTCTTCCTCCTGTTCTGCTCCTTCTTTTCCTTCTAGAGTTCCTATACGCATAGAATTATGATGCAGGCTACAATCTGAACTGCACAGATTCAGACAGGAAGCACTTGCAAAACCTGCTGTAGCACTAAGTGGCAAAGTCATTTTCCTGCCGCTAAAAACTGCTTAGCTCCTCAGTGGTCACCAGTAACGGGCAGTTCTGTAGCTCAAAGAACTTCCTGTAACCTAAGTTCTATGTAAAGCAATATCTGTGCTTAGCCAGTATTGAATACTTTTCAGATTTGGGGGAATGTGAGATTGAGGGTCCTGATTCAAAAGCATATTATATTACTCAGTGTTTGCTGTTTTTTACTTAGTAGGTGAAAGATCAGCATTGTTTTAAAGTAAAGTGTTAACTGCAATTAGAAAAATTATAGTCATTGTATAATAATATAATGACAGGGATAGAGGGTCTTAATTTAAGTATGAAATCTTATATAATTTTAAGGTTTTTGCCCAACCCTACCCTTTCACAAATAATTTTAGTAGCTGAAGCCCTAATGCACTTATTAGTCCATAATTTTCCCCATATTGAACACATATTAGGGCTCTGGTGAGATTCTCTTTGTTGTCCTACAGGAAAACTCAATATTCAGCCTTCAGCGAAAACCAAGCATTTTGCTTTTTTTGAAGTGGCAAATCCCATAGAGATAAGAAAGCTATTTAATCTTGACAATTGGTTGTTCCCCTCAGGAGGTGGCAGGTAAATTCAGTAAAAGGCACTTTAATGACATGAATAATGTAACCAATATAGAAACTCATTTAAGGTGTGCACAAATAACCGTGGTCAAAGAAAATAAACATGTGTTGGTTTAATAGATGCAGCCTAGAATGACTGCACTTTTTAAAAGAACTTCATTCTGAAGAAGTATTAAATCGCTGTTTCAAGGCAGCCAGTAATTTACTTCGCAAGGAAAAAAGTTTAGATATTCAAAGAAAAAGTAATATGACGTGTTCTTTAGTTCTCAGTGGAAAAGGACCAGTGGGGTGCTTGACGAGGCTTGTGTTTTATTCTGTGCAACCTTTTTGTTCTTTTATGCTGTGCTTCTACTGTTGGTTTCTTTGCTTTCTTAAGTATTAAATGACTTGTTGGGGAAGGAATGAAATTCTACCAACTTTTGGTTATTTTTGCATCAAGCAAGTGACTTTAGCAGAGGATCCATTGTAGTCCTCTCAATGGGGGGCACTTTAAGAGTCTCTCTTGGGCCCTCAGATCCTTAGCAGTCAAACCACACATTTATTTTATTCTATTTAAAAATTTTTTTTAAATGCCTATTTATTTTTGAGAGGGTGGGAGTGTGGGGAAGGGGTAGAGAGAGAGGGAGACAGAGGATCTGAAGCAGGCTCCATGCTGACAGCACAGAGCCTGAAGTGGGGCTCGAACTCACCAACCACGAGATCATGACCTGAGCTGAAGTTGGAAGCTGAGCCGACTGAGTCATCTGGGAACCTCTATTTGTATTCTATTTTAAGGAAATGTTATATGTTGATGCTATCTCAGGCTCCTCTTTTTCTCTTCCTTAATCTAACCTTAGTATCAAGCAAATAAATTTGAGGTTGGAGCCAGTTCTGATTTAATGTCTCTGACATCCTCTCAAAGAAATTTGAGCTAGTTTTACTTAGTTTTCTTCACAATATAAGGTTTCCATACACAATTTCAGATGAATCTATACACATTCACTTATTTGTGATCACTTTTATACCATTCTGAAGAGTCAGAATATAGACATTTATTTTTCCTATATTTAGAAGATTTTAATATGCCAGTGAGGTTTCTTTAGGGGGTGGAAGGGTTACTTTCTGAACAAAGAATGTAAAATGTTCCTAGGAATGTACATTTCCTCTTTGCCACTAATCTTTCATCTCTGCCAACTGAGGTGCTGGAGATATTGTTTTGTTTGTTATTATTTTAAGAAAAAAATGGAAGCAAATTCAATTTCACCTAATAACTTTGAATAGCTACTAACTAGTCTAGGGTCTGTTTTGTTTTTGTCATATAGAGCTGAAAAGTAACACATTTGAATAAAAAGGGTATCATTTTCCTGGAATGTGCAATATGAGAAAGCCATAGAACCCCTTTGCTCTCCCTCATGTCATCAAAACAGGCACATCATCTTCAGTGTACCTGGCTTTAAATTGTGTCAAAACATATATCGTCTTATATCAGAAAATATAGATTTGGGCATGAATATCAATATATTTTATGAAGTTAAAAGTTTCTAGAAACTTTGTCAAACATCTTTGCCAAATTGTTGGGTGTTTTCCCATTCCCCCAAAAGTAAAAAATCTGAAACATGCATCTAATCATATGATTAGATTAAAGAGAAAATAGCCCTGGCAATGTTAAGTGTATCTGTAAGCAATCTCAGACATATGAAGTAAGTAGAAGCTTCCCTCATAGGCAGAAAGTCTTCTGAGGGTAGGGTCTAAGTGTTAGGATTCTTAATGCCTTGCATGCATCATTTTCAAGAGTCTGGCATGTGTGCTAAATATATATACATACATATTTAAGAAAACAATCAGTGCTGGGAGCCGCACGGACCTCGCTGGATGAAAGTCACAGCGAGGAAATGGCAGCGTTTGCACAGCTCCTGCCATGAGAAACCAAAACTGGTATCTCCTTCTGCTACTACTGGCTCATGTTGGAAATGAGCCTGTGGGTATTGACCAGGCCTCACAATATTCCAGATCAGACCTATATTCCCCACACAGACTGCTCATAAGGAAAAGCATATTCCTGCCTTTTCAAAAGAGACTTCAGACGAAAGCACTGTGGATGATTGTCAAAAGGTTCTTCCTATGGGCCTTGCAGATCCAAGACTTACATAATAAAGGGGGCTAAGAACACAAGAGTTACAACTGAGTCTGGCCCTGAGACAAAGAGCCTAATTTAGAGTTAAGGGCAAATATCCATCCCCACCCAATTGTCTCTGCTTGGAGCACCGAACCTACCCCCATGGCATTTGTGATCAGTATTTGGAGTGACTTATTCTGGCTTTGAATATGCTGATTGCTCCCTGTGAGCAACAGTAAGGAATCTATTGAGGAACTTCTCCTTTTGTGATTATGGGAGCAAACGTGTTTCCTGAAAGATCTGTTTTTCTTAATACTTCTTAAACAAGCTATTGACCCCTACTCACAAAGAAGTAACTTCACCCTTTATATGCTAAAAACATTGTCTTGTATGCTAAAGATACCATCCTTCCCCATAGGATAAGCATCTAAATCACCTACCTCAATCACTATTGATAAAGGTTATGCAGGAGTGTTCTACAAATCTATGTTCCAGGAAATTGTTATATATCAAAGAAGTTTGTCATCAGAAATCATTGTCTAAGGCAAATGCCACTTGTGTGCATCCCCCAAACACTTAATTATAAAATAAAGTTGAGCCTCAGTCAGGGCAGAGATGCCTGCCTGGTGATCAGAAAGACTCTCGGGCCTCTCTCATCTCTCCCTCACTGACACCGTCCATCCTTCAGGGACCCCTGGACCCAGCCAGAGCCGGTCTCTGACAAATCAGAGTTTTTTTATTCTCAGGTGACCTCCAAGCACTATTCCTACTTTTATAAAATGCTTTGTCTTTTGGTGTTTATGGAATACATTGGGAGAATGCGATGTGTGTAGTAGATTCCCATGGGTCTTATGATCATACTTTTGACAAGACTTTTTAGTTGTATTTCTAGTTTTAATTCTAATCATATAATTATGATAATTTTCAAAAAAATTATATGTCGTAAAACTATTCCAGATATCTGACCTCAAGGAGTAGACAAACACAAATTTTTAAAAATATCCTGCTTACTCCAAATTACTCACCTAAGAATTACTTCCTTTTTATCCACCATATTCCCTTTCTCTACCTATCTCTCTCTATCTTTCTCTGTGAGTCACACACATACACACATAATGAAACTGTTGCTTCCTACCTTGTTTCATTCGCCCACGTAATAATTTTAACTGCACATACCTTCTTTCTGTGCTACTGAGGTAGGGAAGCTAAAGGGACTCCATTTTAGAAAGGTTCCATCTCTACTGTTTTTCTTTTATTTTTATTTTTTTAATGTTTTATTTATTTCTAGGAGAGAGAGAGAGAGAGAGAGAGAGAGTGAGCAGGGGAGGGTCAGAGAGAGAGGGAGTCACAGACCGAAACAGGCTCCAGGCTCTGAGCCGGCAGTCAGCACAGAGCCCGACGCGGGGCTCGAACCCACGAACCACGAGATCATGACCCAAGCGAAAGCCGGACGCCCAACCGACTAAGCCACCCAGGCGCCCCTATCTCTACTGTTTTTCTACTAGGCTCCATTTACTCATAGTCTAGATTTTGTATCTCAATAACCGCCCCCCCCCCCAAAAAAAAGCTGTTTTCCATTCCAAGGGGAAAGCAAGAAAGTTCACTATTCTCCAAGTCTTGTCCTAGGCCCTCAAACACCTAATAACATCTAAGCCCAGATTCCAAGCATATTCCAAGACATTAGCTTCAAGCAAACCTCAGCTGATGCTGGCATCCATACTCCCTAAATAACACCTACTGTTCACCTGTCACTCACCTTGGATTGGACCCTCCCCTGGATTACTGAAAGAACAAGTACACTTGACCCTCTTCTAATATAAACCCCCAGCCCCAAGGGATGGAGAGATTCACTCTCCTTTCCTTTCTGAGTCTCTTAGTTACTCCATCTGCTATACTCTATCACTTACGCTATTTAATAAACTCTGCTTTCCCTTTCTCTGGCTTGTGTTTGATTTCTATCCTATGTGAAGCCATGGACCCTCTTGACTGGTCTTGTGGGACAGCCCCAGGTTCTTAGAACCTACCTACCTACTCCATCCAATTATAATTCATCTTTCTTTCAAGGCAGATGATTGTCTCTGAGAAGTCTTTGCCTGAGCAGCTTTCAGCCAGCATCAAGTTATAAAGTGAATGTGCCATACACCTTCTATTTATTTTAATATTAAAGTCTTCAGTTATATATTTCTCATGTAATTCTATTTACTCTTATATATAAACTCTTTATGAGGTAAAATTGTGCTCTATACAATATGTTTGTTCACTAGGACATATTGTATAGAAGAGAACCTCTTCAAATATACAATCCTAAGAAATGAGTTCCTTTTTTTTAAAGAAGCATTTCATTTTCAGAATATTACACACACACACACACACACACACACACACACACACACGTGTACATTTTAAACAATCTTTAAAGTATAGAAAAGTATAAAGACAAAAGTTAAAATCCTAGTAATTTAACAGTGTCCATTTTTTAAATCAATTCATAATAAGGAGATCAATATATAATTATAGTTGAATAATGATTTGTGATTAGATCAGTTCACTTAAGTTGCAAATGCCTTGATATAAATCAAGATTTGATTAATTCTAAAAACTGATTACTTTCTAACGTTGATAGTTTAATGACACATTATGATGCAGATTTTGGTAATGTTTCTTAACCTATTTGATTAGCACACTTAGATTATTTATTTCATTGCAGCTAAGGATCAGGGTAGCTAGGATTTACAAGTAAATTAACCAAAGGAAATAACTTATTATCTTCATATCTTAAATGAGGTTTAACCTAATTTCTGTGAGTGGGTAAGTTTTAGTTGATGTCATTCTAAGTATATGCCTGCATCAAAATTTAGTAATATACTAACTCTGATTTTAAAAGAGTATCTCTAATGTTGGACTTTAGAAGCAGTGCAAGAGAAAACATTAGCTAAAAATGCAACTATTATTTATAGGTGTGTTTTTGTTTACACAATGTAAGTTGAAGATTTTGAGATGTATTCTGTTTGTGTGAAAACTGATCAAAATGCTCCAAGTTAGGTGAGGCAAAAGGAGACAGACAGGTTGAATTGATTTTTTTGTTATTGTCTATGACAGGAAGGAGACAATTTAATTTACCCTAAACAAAACTGTTGGATACATGCTTATATGGAATAAGAGTCTGGCTGTCAAATTAATGATCTTGGATTCTGGAAGTGCTTCAGGAGTTAAGCTGGCCAGTTTCATCATTTTCTGCCAAGTGATAGAGATTTTAATTGATATATTTCATTAGGAAAAAGAATAAAGAATATTTCAAAATACAATATAGTTATTATAGGCCACCCACTGTCATTTCAGTCAGGACTTTTGGCCTCTTACAGTGACCACACAATGTAATGACTAGAGACTGAATTCACCAGGCATGGCGCAACTTGAAGGTCCTCCTCTATAGAAAGATTCTACTCTATCAACAATTGAGACATCGAGTTCAAAGTTTATCTATTTTTTTCTTCTCATTTCAGTTCAGAAGTTGATCCTTTTATATAGATTCTAAGTAACTAAAGATGAAATGATAAACAATCCTTTTCCTGAGATCTACTATACACAGTAACAACAATCCATATATTGAGCAGAAAATAGCATAGGTGGCACCTTATTTCATTAACTGCTTCATATTCTTTGGTTTAGCATCCAGGGAGGAAGCAAGCCATCAACTGACACCACAGCTCCAAAATGAAATCAATCTACCATATTAGCTATAAAATAGTATTGGAAAACAATTTTTGAGGTTAAAAGGCTAGGCAGCAATAGATTAGGCTTGTGGAAAGGATATGAAAGCCTGGCCTCAAATATCATGCACTGGACACGTATTTTTTGTTAGTTTGCAGAACAAGAAAGGGAGCATTTCACCGTTTTGTTGTGTCCCAATGTTATGGTCTCAAAGACCATAACTCAGTTTTAAGCATTCAAACCTCTGTAAACTAGTTTACAAAGCTTATGAAGTAAGCTATACATCATGGAGCAGGGACAATTAAGGCAACCTTAAAAAATGTGCAGAATGGTCCTGATTTTGTTAAACTGAAAGAATCCATCTTTTAGCTTTCAAGATTTTCAGACGAAGCTCCCAAGAATAATAATCTTTGCTTCAGGGAAAGTGTCCAAAAGTCTTGTTAAATCAAACCCACTCTTGATTTGAAAGAGGCAATTATAATGATGTCATCTCCTAAATTATCTTAAATAAATTTAGAATCTGAAGGAATCATAATGATTAGTGAGCTCATACAGATTAAGGACAGCTGCAAATATCAGCACGGACATCCCCTCTCATTCTTCTGCACAGAGTCATTCAACAAGTATTTTTATTTTTTATACTTCACTTTCCCCCTAAAATTATGTATTATATTATATCATATATAGCTGATGACTTTTGTAGTAGATGAACAAAGGCACAGATAGATAGATGATAGATAGGTAGATGATAGACAGAAAAAGTTTGCTTGATGTGGTCCCTAAAATAATCTTTAAAAGTTATGGGGGCCCTACAAGGACAAAAACATTCTGGCTCTCATGCAACTCAAATTGTTACTATCTTCCTGATAAAATTTAGATTCACTTTCCTTAAAACATTGTGCTATAAAATCTAGCTTTCAAATTTAAAATCCAGAGTTATTTTAATATGGAAATTTCAGTGAGTATTATGTTAGTATTTCCTTTTATTTTGACTTTTCTTTCTTTGATTTTCAAGCATACACACACACACACATACACACACACACACACACACATGCACTGGTGTTTTGCCCTGTTGCTTACATATATTTCCTCTTATGATTTTTAGTTTATACTTTTCTTTTTCAATTACTCAGGTTTCAAGTGATAATTCAAATATTTAACATTCAGCACATTGATTTATAATAATTATAGTACTTCTTTTCATAAATGTATGAAATTGATTATTACTGAGTGTCACTTTTTTTTACATGAGGATAATTCATTAGTAAAAATGCCACTTTTCTCTGATTTTCAAGACTCTATAGATTGAAATACTGAGCATTTTCTTATCTTTTAGCTTTATTCATTTGTCTACATTTTTCTTAATCCCACTGGATGAAAGGATTTAATCCTAGTGATGTCTGATTCCAAGTTAATGCCTAATTGCTACCATCTTACCATTATACAAAGAATTTATTTACATTTCGGTACTCATTCAGTTTAACCAAAATACCTTAAAAATTACACTTGACTGAAATGAACAATTTTGACACCTAAAAGTTTTCATATATGTTAAGTCCTGTTCTTTCTTGAGTCTTTTATTCTTATATTTCTTGAGTCTAAGAAATGGTGACCTTAGCAATGCCTTAAGTTAGATTCCCCTCCAAACCTTTATTACCTTAATAGATTTCAATTTTGTGAAATCTACGCAAGATCCCATTTTCTCTTTACAATATTCTTACTGATTTCTGATAATATTCAGAACATATATATATATATATATTTAACTTCAAATGTAGGAGATTTCTACTAATCAGTGAAGTAAATTATGGCCTTTTGACCTTGATTTCAGACTACTAGAACATTATATAAAGAGGTAAGTATAAGACTTGCTTGCACATACATACATGCATGTGGGTACCATTAATGCTTATGGCAAGCCGTGGGCCAACTTAGAAAGAAACATAAACGGGCGCCTGGGTGGCTTAGTCGGTTAAGCGTCCGACTTTCGCTTAGGTCATGATCTCGCGGTTCGTGGGTTCCAGCCCCGCGTCAGGCTCTGTGCTGACTGCCAGCTTGGTGCCTGGAGCCTGTTTTAGAGTCTGTGACTCCCTCTCTCTCTGACCCTCCCCTGCTCACGCTGTCTCTCACTCTCTCTCTCTCCTAGAAATAAATAAAAAAACATTAAAAAAAAGAAAGAAACATAAACAAACAGGAATAGTTTAAACAATATGGAATTTTAGGCAGTATTAAAAATGATGATATGTACTGAAATGAGATTCCACAGCTTAAGAAGCTAAGTAAAAATAGAAAAACATTCATTTGACATATTTTATTGAGCATTAAAATGATATATTAAAAATATACATAAAATAAAACATGCTCATAAATATAAAAAATCCAGAATTGCATTTACATTATTATATATTTCAATTTTAGTAATAAGCTTGGTATTTATACATAACATAAATAATAAAGGTAAAAAAATTTTCTTTCATTGTAGAAAGCTTGGATTATACAGAAAAATTCAAAGAATAAAGTTGAAATTTATCATAATATCTAATGGCACAAGATGTTTTTTTTTAGTTTTATCAAAAATTATATTTCTAGTTTTTTAATTTTCCCAAAGAATTTCAAAATAGAGAAACAAGAAACACTTAATCAAGTAGAACACTCTGGAAACAATCTTAGTCAACATAGCAATTTCACCTTAAATTTTGAGCAAATATGCCAAGAATTCTAATTGCTAGCTTCTGCATACCACATTTGACATTATGTGTTTACCAATTCTTATTTAAGGATTTCAATGCTCTTTGCACGTGACCAGCTCAGCACATTGCCCTGTCACCTGCACATTTGATGGCTGTTCTTCCTGCTGGGCCACAAGTAGTTGATTAGGTTGATTCTTGCATAGTATTTCCCCATATATGGATTATCTTGCAGATTTTTCATCTGGGTTTAGATGTGGAAGTTTCCATATATTTTTCATTACATTCTGGGAAATTAGTCAAAAATTCTAAAAGTGATTTCTGCTCTTAGTCTATGTTAAGCAGCTGTTTCTTTTCAGTTAAATTCTCTTTGTTGGACGTGTGTGGGGGGAGGGTGAGAGAGAGAGAGAGAGAAAGGGAGAGTATTGCTTGCCTCCTTATTTTAGTTTAGTTTTCCAAAGGTTTATTGAAGCAGAAATGAGTTGGTCAGATACTTATTGGAAAAAAGTAGTTTTAGTGGTATTCAAAAATACTTTCCAAAAAGCATTCTAGCACAAGTTTTCTTCATAAAGTAGATTATGTTGTAAACTTTTCTTTAAATCTTTTAGGAGTGTTGATTACTAGAGGCAATTTCTATTCCAAATCTATCTTACACTCCTGAAGAAAGACTCTTAAAAGCTGTTTCTCTAAGATAGGGAAGGATTTCTTTTTTATTCTTGCTGGTTATATATTGCTGAACAAGGTGTGTGCAACTTTCAGTCAAGGTCGTCATGATTCTCAGAAATTGTATTGATGACCTATGCACCTCTAGTTTCAACTGTCATAATCAGAAGGGTCCTTTTTGAGAGAGTGTCAACCACAGAGAGCGAATCCAGATTGGTTTCCCTCAGGTTCAAGGAAGAAAAGTTTGGAAGAGGCAGAGCAATCCTGCTCTCCTTACCATCCAGCAGTTTCGTGTAGGTGGCAATATCAATGTCAAGAGCCATCTTAACATTCAGCATGTCCAGTATTCCTGAAGATGTTGAGCCATTTCTTCCTTCTTGTTCTGAATCTCATCCTGCGGGCGGCCAATAGTGTCTTGGTATTAGCAACTGCAATGGCAAAGTTCTCTTCTGTTGCATGCATCTGGCATTCCAGAGACTCACATAGTTCCTTTGAGCGCCTCTATTTCACAAGTAAAGGACTGCACATGTCTCTGTACTCATTTGATTCCTGCTTCACCTGGTGCAGGGCCTCATTGTTTAGGTTAGCAGCCTCAGAAAGGTAAGTAAAGTTGGACGTGTACCATTCCACACCCTCCTGAAAGCACCTGGCAGCCATGCTTTCATACTGCTGGTGTACACCATGCAGGGCTTACCTACATATTTTGAAATTAGTTTTACTTATAATGAAAATTATGAGATCTAAATTTATTTTCTTTCCAAACACTTTTCTCTCTTTTGCTGATACTCTTTTAGAAGGACATGCCCGGAATTTTAGATAAATATTTGTTATCTCAACAAGATCTAGCTGAACAGTACCATGTCTTTCAGTCACCTAACCATCATACCTCTCTGCTGTCAGAGCATTTCATGAGGGCCTCTTTTAATATTTGTTTAAGCAATAACTTTTTGTTAGTTATAGTTTCATTACTGAAGTTGTCAACTGTCTATGGTAATTTATTCAAGCATGTTCCCTCACTCTTGGTCTGTGTATGTGTAAACCTTATTTGATAAAAGCCACACTGTAGACATTAGGATTATTATGAGATATGTCTATGGCTCTGAATCTGTATATCATTCATTCCCTGAATACATTTATACCATTTAGTTGTGTCCTCTTTCCCTTTTCTTTTCCCCTCATTGCCACACTGAGGGTACCATACATTTTTCCTGTTCTCTTTTGTAACATTATTCCTAAGCTTCTTTATTTCTCCAGTACATGATACACAGGAGGAGAATTTTTGAACTAATATTATTTATTTAGATTTTTAGAAATCACAGCTTTATTTAATGCAAAAGGTATTAGATTTATCCATGGGGGGTATTAAAATATCCTATCCAATAACCCCTCTTATATTTTCCTAATGTCAGGCTGGAGTTGAAGATTTAAGAGGTGAATTTACCTTGTTAAATTTTAGGATAAATATACATATTAAAAATACATACATATTTTATTTTATATGACATCTTTTTGTAGAAAGGATTTGAAGTAAAGTGCAAATTAAATAGATGCACATATGTGTATATATGTATATGCATATTTATGTATTTGAAAAATTAGAAAAATATTAAGATCATAAAAAGGAGGAGACAGAAACATTCCAGAAGGGTAATGTAAACTGAATATTAAATTCATTTCTGAATATTGTTGTAGAGAGGAATATTCAATAAGCTAATATTAATCATTTGATATAGTTATCAGAATAAAGGCATACTGATTTCTAGCAAGAAAAGATATTTTCATGGCATCAAGTGTAAAACAATTATTTTGTAGGATTATCTTTAGTTGATGTTGAGCAACACGCTGGGTAATGTCATCAGGAAAGAGTTAAAATATGGAAATGACTATTTCTCTGCATGACCTTTGGTAATGCGGACCATTGGAAGTAGGGCAACTGAATTTCTAAACTTCTAAGATATTTTCCATCATAAATTATAAAAGATAGACCCTATGTCTTTCATTTTTCTATACTAAGGTCTATGAAAAAAGTCAATGTTGACATTTTCCGCGATACCATTGTAGACACAATAAAACTGTTGGCCTCATAATGATATATTTAATAAATAAATACTGACAAATTAAATAAAAGCCTACTTTCTACAATAAAAATGTTGGTTATTTCTGAAAATGATCTTTGCATATGTATGTACAAATCTTTTTATCACAATTTTTTAATTGAATGTTTTACTTATTTCCTTGGATTACTTTTTGAAAACATTTCCAAATTCTTTTTTTTTAAGTTGTTTTTACATTCATTTATTTTTGAGAGATGGAGTGAGACAGAACAGGAGTGGAGGAGGGCCAGAAAGAGGAGACACCGAATCTGAAGAAGGCTCCAGGCTCTGAGAAAGGTTTCAGCACAGAGCCCCATGTGGGGCTTGAACCCATGAACCACGAGATCATGACCTGAGCCGAAGTTGGACCCTAAACTGAGTGAGGCACTCCGGTGCCCCTCCAAATTCTAATAATGACCCAAGATGGATTTTTTATTAGAGATATGCTTTCTTAAACTGAGGCTATGTGTATTAAAATTAGAGATATATTTATATTGATAAAGAGACAATGGGTAGTAAAAATAAAGAGACCAATTTTTATTTTCTTAAGGACAGCTTCATTCTTCATTGGGTTAGCATATTTTCTCTTTTTTTTTGGATATGCAATTTTATTTTATTTTTTTTCTTCTATTTTTACAGATATTTTATTGACAAATTAGTTTCCACATAAAACCCAGTGCTCATCCCCACAAGTGTCCTCCTCCATGCCCATCCCTCCTCCCCCCACATCCATCAGTCCTCAGTTTTTGTCAGCATTCAAGAGTCACTCATGGTTTGCCTCTCTCCCTTTCCCCCACCATTTCCCCCCTTCTTCTCCCCCTTGTTCCCCAGTTAAGTTCCTCCTAATCCTCCTATACATGCAAACATATGATATTTGTCCTTCTCTGCCTGACTTATTTCGCTCAGCATAACACCCTCAAGGTCCATCCATGTTGCTACACATGGCCAGATTTCATTGTTTCTCATTGCCATGTAGTATTCCGTGGTATAGATAAACCACATCTTCTTGATCCATTTGTCCGTTGATGGACACTTAGGCTCTTTCCATGTTTTAGCTATTGTTGAGAGTGCTGCTATGAACATTGGGGTACATGTGCCCCTATGCATCAGGGTTAGCATATTTTCTAATGCAAGAATCATGAAATAAGCTTTCTTCTTTATATAGGTAGGCTCTACCTTAGTTTTTAGTTTACAATTTGAAACTTTTATTTTGCTGCCTAGTTTTATTTTTAAATAAGGCAAGCTGTGTTAGATGAAAGAAATATAATGTTGAGATACCTATGTGTTTGTTTTCTTCAATAATAATTTTATTTATCACAAATATGCTAGTATAGCATTTCTTTTGTTCATTACTTTACATTCCTACAAGATGTAGCAAAAGGTCTTACACATATTCATCCTGTTCTAAAATGATTAAATTTATTTCTGTATCATTGCAGAATAATTGATCAAAAATATGAATAGAAAATCATAAGAGGTGCCTGGGTGGCTCAGTTGGTTAAGTGTCAGACTCTTATATGACTCAGATCATGATCTCAGATCGAGCCCCACATCGGGCTTTGTGCTCATAGTGTGGCACCTGCTTGGGATTCTCTCTCCCTTCTCTCTCTTCTTCTCTCAAAATAAATAAACATTAAAAAAAAAGAAAAATCATAATGAAAATAATGAAAATAAGTTAGATATATGAATATATTCTTGGTCTTCCTAATAATGCAAGAAGTACAAGTAAAAACAATAGTATAACGTTTTCTTATACAACAAACTTGCAAATTAAAAAAATATCAGTGCTGACCAATAAGTAGTCCCAAGCAAATTGTTCTACATAGCCAAGGTAGAGAACCAAATGATATAACTTTTGAGAGTTATATCAATAACTTTTTAATAATTATAAATGTATTATTAAATTTTAATGTACCTACTATATCATTTATACTTTTTACAATTTATTCCATATAACTATTTTCATGAAATAGAAATTGTATAAATATTTTAATATCTGTAACACCCAGAAGAATAATAAAATAAGTTAGCAGTGCTTTTATTCTCAGAAAATTTATTTTAGTTTTTCATGCTAATAGGTATATAGACCTCACTCAAAAAAACTAATCAAATTGTGCCAAGATTATAAATACATAGAAGGTTTATCAATCTATTGATCTGCATGAGATGAATTTGTAACTGTAACTTAAACTGTCCTTTTGTTTATTTTATCTTTATGCCAGTCACTTTACCACAGATTCCAACTGGCTTCTGCCAAGTGCACGCCATTCTCACAAGAAGTTAATCAGTAGCACTTGCTTTCACAATCTGTATTACATAGGAAATAACTCAAATAAACTTAGTTTTATTGTCATCATCATCACCATCATCTATATGACTTTCCTTGATCATCACTTTTCACGCGCACGCACACACACACACACACACACAGACATTTAAAACTAAACAGAGTTTTTAATTTTTTCCAAAATAGAATGGAGTATTATACTTGCAAGTGACACTTAGGATACTTTGATAGATATGTAAGATAAGCATTTTAATATTCTTACTGTAAGAAATTTTTAATTTCAAAGTAGATATATATTTAAATTTTGTAGTTTTCAGAGTATAGCAAGATAATGTCATAAGCACTGAACTGTATAAATCATCTCTAGGTTCATGCTTCGGTTATACATAAACCTCAGGCTAACTACTCAGGTTGTCTTCTCTAAGACTTTATTGAGTGTGGCATCCTGTTCAGTAAATAACAGAGGAATGGAGGCTGCAGAAAGATGAATTTGAAGACTGATGTTTTCATGATGTTTGTAACATGGTTATTGTCCCATTCTAAAATGTTAAATAGATAATAGTTGTGTGAAGACAAAACAATACAGAAAAAGTCTGAATGAAAAATGAAACTTGTGTAGCCATCACAAAGCACAAAGCAAAACAATCAGTCATGAGTCGAGGGCATCCTCTCATAGCTATTTCAGTCTATATGACAACTACCTGCAGAAAAGACTATTAAATAAGGAATATCTTAGTTTAAATTTTGCAGTGTATTTTAGTTAATCTACTACCCCTGGTGTTCCATGCTTCTAATAATACAGTATTGAGACTTCCTGAAAGAAGAGTGAGATTAAGGAAAAGCTTGCCTCTAGACAGAAGTTTCACTGATTCAAAAGCTCATCAACTTTTTTTTTTTTTGTAGTTTTATCATCTTTCTTTAATTTTGTTCTACCATTTATCCACTAGGGAGTGTGTACCCATGCCCACTTTCACCTTTTAGCTTGAGGAATTCATATGTCAATATATTTCTACCCCTATCTAGTCTTCATATAGTGGTTGTGTGTGTTTGAGGGTGGGGTGGAGTGGAGGTGAGGTTTTATAATTTGGGCCCAAAAATCTGTGTGCAAATGCTATTTTTTCATATGCTACTTAATCTCTTAGAGTCAGCTGACAAACATAAGGACAAAGACCAATATATTAAGGATGGCAGAGCAGAAATAAAGGTAGAGCTCGAAATATTGAGTAGTTTCACTATCCATGGATTTCTTGCCTTTGCATTTTTTGATACGTAAGAAAAACAGTACTGTATTTGTTTAGCTTCACTCATGCATCCTTTAGAAATATAACAAATTTATTATATAACATTTTGACCCACCAGTGATGTTATTTGTCATGTATGTTCCTTTAGCTACCTAAGTATCATATAAAATATATTCTATTTGATATGCATTTGTGATGTTATGAAAAAAACAAGTGTGTGTGTGTGTGTGTGTGTGTGTGTCTGCTTCTGCAATTCATGAGTACAACTACCTTACTGGGACATAGAGGTGGAAGTTAAAGGACTAACTATAAAAAAATAGGCACTAAGGAAGGCATGAGATAACATTTTTTCTTGTAAAACACTAAACCCATACAGATATTATAGGGCAGTTGAGCAAAGGAAGTGAGACTAGGTAATAAATTTCCAAAATTCATGAAAATATTTACCTAGGGACATTCTGGAAGAGTGCTCTTTATAGAGTGTGATAGATGATTACACAAAACAGTTTCCATGCAATATTCTAGTTAATTGGCTTAATAATGAATTAGATAATAGTCACTTCCAGTCATTAAAACATTTGGTCCACCGTTCTGATGAATGGCTATGTCACTTTTAGCAGTTTAGTAGTTATTTATAGATCTCTGTTGAAGATTAATGCAGATTACATTTATTTGTTCCTGACAATTTAAGAGGTTAATCTTCAGCTAGATTTTCTGAAACACTGTGGGAAGAAAGATCTGGAACTGGACTCAAGGAAAATGTATAAAGGATAATACTATCCAATCTCTGCTCCAATAAGATTAAAATGAACATAAATGTATTTCCTTTATGTACCCATCCTGCCTGAAAGGATAAACAGTCATCAAAAATCCAAATAGTGACTTTCTTAACAGTTTGATACTTTGGCAAAAAAAATTTTTTTTGTCCAGGCACCTGGGTGGCTCAGTCGGTTGAGGGTGTGACTTCATCTCAGGTCATGATTTCATGGTTTGTGAGTTCAAGCCTCGTGTAGGGTTCTGTGGTGGTGACAGCTCAGAGCCTGGAGCCTGCTTCAGATTCTGTGTCTCCCTCTCTCTCTGCCCCTCCCCTATTCTCACTCTGTCTCTCCCTCTCTCTCTCTAAAAAATGAATAAATATTAAAAAAAATTGTATTTGCTTACATTGTTTCATGCTAGGGTGAATTTATTTACTTACCCCCCACCCCACCTTCTCTTAAAAGGGAGATGACATATTAGACGGATGCAAGATAGTTGTCCAAGAAAACGGATTCATTTAAGGACAAAGAGTTTCCATTTGGCTCATTTTATTTAAGTAACATATTCTGAAAGGGAGATCTTGGATTACTCTGCTTTAAAAAACCTGCTAGAAACCACTCCAGACTATGAAAATATCTGATAAAGATTAAATATACTTTTGTTTTATTTTCAAATTGGAGTAACTGTGTCTAATTGACCATATCTTCAGGTAGCAGATATGCCAGGCCTTGAGGGTTACTCTAAATCCAGCTAGAAGTATGCATAGGTGGCTCACCATTTCATTTGGGAAACAGACATGGGCATATAGCCACAGCAGAAATAGCAATGATGTCTGTGAGACTTGCCCTTCTTATAGTAAAGCTATATATTATACCTTTGAGTAAGACCAATTATAGGACTTTATCTAAAATTTTTGGCTAAAGCAACTATTCATGTTTGCTGCTAATGGCAATTTTATAGGTATCATTTGGGAAATTCAGAATAATAGAAAAGAAACAAAATTGCAGTTGCTCAGAAAAGAGAGATCAGGAGAAGAAATTTAAGCATTGGTTTAGAAAATCTTATGAATATTATTCTGGATGATTGAATTTATAAAATTGTCTTTGTATGATTTCTTTTTAAAATTCAAATTACTTTAAAAAACTTCTTCAATGATTTAAGGTGTATGAATACCTATGAATCAGTTTATTGCTTTGATGTACAACATATCAATCTCATTACACGTTTCATATATATTTTCTATTAATAATTCCTATAAAAGTTACTCTGGAATAAATAAAAACAGAAGCTACAACATACATTCTGTTTTAAAAATATGAATTGAAATCATTCTTAGGATGTTTCATTGAGGAATACTTTTGGAGTTTTATTTTATTTCAAAAGATTTTACTAGTTTAATCTGTTATTCATGTTCTTTTAGAATTATATAGGACAATTATTTGAGAATTTCATTTTACTAAATAGACAAAATTAAGTAGTGGAAACAACTCACTAGAGCAATGAGTCTAGACTCAACACAGAATTTTGATTCATTGTTCTTCAACTTTCCACCCATTATTGAGCTCCCACAATGGAAATGAAACCAATTAAAAACAAATATATTGTTTTTAATCTGCTACAAGTCCCTCTATAATTGCCACTAATGGTTCTTATTTTACCAACTGGAGCCAGACCAGTACTACTTTACTCCTTGTGTGACCTTTCTCCAGTATGCATTCTTAGCTGGTACATGGTTTTTCTTTAGAGATCGCCCCAAATAAATCCCAGAATCTATTAATACTTAAAACATAGAGATTTCTTTTTTCTCATTCAAAGAGAAAAGTGAATGATAAGTTAGTTTCTTATCTCCTCACGTACCCTAGAGCTTTTGAATACAATTGTGCATGGGGAGTCTATTTCCAAAATTGTATGATTACTTTTATTACAACAGGATACTTGAAAGGATTCCAGAGCATTATTTGGAACAATTTTTAAAGATATGGGGAAGTTAAAAATTTTTTTTTAAAAAATGGAGGCACCTGTGTGGCTCAGTCAGTTGGGCATCAGATTTTGGCTCAGGTCATGATCTCACGGTTTGTGAGTCTGAGCCCCACATCAGGCTCTGTGCTGACAGTTCAGAGTCTAGAGCCCTCTTCGGATTCTGTGTCTCCCTCTCTCTCTGCCCCTCCCCTGCTCATACTCTGTCTCTCCCTTGTCTCAAAAATAAATAAATGTTAAAAATTGTTTTTAAAGATATGGGGAGGTCTGTGCTCAAGTGCTCTTTTCATGTAAAATTTAAAACTAACTCCTAAGTTAGATTATCAATATGTGGTTATAACTCTATTGTTTCTACAAATATAAGAAATAGGAAAACTCAAAATTTTTCAGTAGTTGTATTCTAGGAGTCACTCATTTGACAGTTGATGTCACACCATTACTGACATTAACTTTAACTCTCTCCCCACTTTTAAGTGAAAAAAAATAAAAGATGATATGAACATGAGCAACTGGGGTAATTGTCACAGTACCAGAAAGTAAGTTGATTTTTACCCAAAGTATCATAAAACTTTTGAAATGATAAATCACATCTATAGTTACAGTCTTATAAATAAAGATCATTCTTTTAAAGAATAGTGAAGTTCATATTACAGCTTGCTTTTATTTTTTTTAAAGCCTTAGCAAGGGAAAAAATAGAACTGATTACAATGATAAAGCAAAAATTTGACATCTCTTATTAATTTGAATGACATGTTATAGTGCTTTCCTGTAAGATGAATCCTTAAAAAATAATATTTCTTCTTAGATTCAAAAATGCAATTGTGTGTATTTTTTAATAGTCTGAGGAGGAAAAATGAAGGTTGCAAAAAGTTTTAATTTTTCACAAAAAGTAATTATGATATTGTCAAGGATGAGTAAATTTTTGTTTTATGAGGCAGGACCTCATAAAAGAAAATGTGGTCCATTCTTAGGGAATGGATGTTACCTCAATGTATAGGATCCCTAAGTCTACCAACATTTTAGTGTATGGAAAACACTAAATAATCAACATTTTAGTATATGGAAACATTTTAATATATGGAAACACTAAATTACAAAAGTGTGAGTAAAGATTGACATAAATGGGTGAAAACTTAGTTACCCTGACCTCTTTATATCCAACCAAATTCTTTTTTATGTGTGGTTGACAAAACATAATTTTTATATATAATATATTTAAAGTGTATATTCATGTGGATTCCCTTGGGGAAAAATTATTTGGATGTACAATAAGCTTAAAAATGAATAAAAGCATTTATAATGATGAAAAAGTTTAAACAATATTTTAAAAGTGTGTTTCTATGTTTTAAAGTAACTATCCTAAGAGAAAATTCCAAAATATATTTGTCCTTAGGATTAATTGAGCTTATTAGATCTGTGGGTTTATAGTTTTCTTTAAATTGGAAGATATTTTTATTATTTCTACAAGTATTTTTCCAGATCTTTTTCACTGAAAAGGATTATGTGTATGTGTACAAGACTAAAGTCTTGTCCCATGGCTCACTGATGATCTGTTTATATTTTACTTTCTAATCTCTCACTCTCTCTCTTTTATTTTTTGTCTATTTCATTTTAGATAGCTTATATTTTTATGTCTTCAAGTTCACTAATATATTCTTCTGAAGTAAATGATCTGCTCTTAATCTTAGCTATTGCATGTTTTATTTCAGAAAATATTTATTTTTCTCTCTATATATATTTGATTTAGGTTATGTTTTGGATTTTCTCTATCCTCCAAAATCTCATTATTCTTCCACTTTCTTGTACTATATATAGTTATAATAACTGCTTTCCTGTTCTTGTTTATTAATTCTATCATCTGTGTCTTTTCAGGGTCTCTATTTTTTTAAATATATTTTTTAATGTTTATTTCTTTTTGAGAGAGAGAGAACAAGCAGGGGAGGGACAGAGAGAGAGAGGGAAACACAGAATCTGAAGCAGGTTCCAGGTTCTGAGCTCTCAGCATAGAGCCTGACATGGGGCTTGAACCCTTGAGCCCTTGAACTGAGAGATCATGACAGCACCCGAAGTCAGACACTTAACCAACTAAACCATCCAGGTGCCCCATCAGGGTCTCTATCTATCGATTAAGTTTTTACCTCCTTATGGATTTTATGCTTCTTTGCATACAGGTATTTTATTGAATACCAAATGCTGTGAAGTTTACTTTTTTGGGTATTGGATGTTTCATATGTCTATTATGAACATTCTTGATCTTATTCTAAGGCACAGTTATTTTGAAAGCATTTGATTCCCTGCAGGCTTGCTTTAAAAATCTGTTCGATGAAACCAGGGAAACCATAGGTTTAGGACTCATTTTACCCTATGACTTAGCTAAAATCCTTCTGAGAACTCTACCTGATGCTCTGTGAATCATTAGTTGTTTTCTAGTTTGGCTTGTTGCAATAAGAATTATTCCGGACTATGGTTTTGTTTCAGATTAAGTGGTAATATAATCCTTATATATTGTTCTTTCACTAGTCTGGGTTAGCTTCCTCAGCATTACATGTGAATCATTTCTCAGCAGGAGCTCTAGGATGACCGTCTTTGCAGATTTCTGGAGCCTTCTCTTGTGTAAACATCTTTTCTCTGGTATTCTGCACACAAGACTCTAGCCACCTTGACATATACAGATATCCAGTTTTCCTTCTAGATAATTGCATTTTTACCATAGAGACTTTGAGATTTCCTTTTTGCATTTTGGTCACATGTCCCTGACTTCTTTTGCTTTTAATTCACTACGTAAGTTGTATCTGATAAGTCCCTGTTACTTTTCAACTGAGCTTTTCTCTTGAAACATGCATAATCCATAGGTAAAATATTAGGAAGAGTTTAGAAGGTTGGTTATCCACTCCCTCTAAACTCCCTCCAAACTGATGTTGTTTTTCCTCTTGCTTTTTTTTTTTTAAATGTTTATTTATTTCTAGAAAGAGAAAGAGCAGGGGAGGGTCAGAGGGTCAGAGGGAGAGAGAGAATCTCAAGCAGGCTCTACGCTGTCAGTCTGGAACCCAATATGGGGCTCGAATTCACAAACAGTAAGATCATGACCTGAGCCGAAATCAAGAGTCAGATGCTTAACCGATTGAAGCACCCAGGTGCCCCAGGTTTTTAAACTTTGAATTGTATTACACAGTTATTCCTTTTTACATTATGTTAACATTTAATTATTTTTCATGTTATTAAGGCAAAAGGTACAACCTTACCCCAAGTTTTACATTTTTTTCAGCTAGGGGTAGGCAAACTACCACCCCTAAGCCAAATCTGGTCTTTAACTAGTTTTTGTAAATAAAGTTTTATTGGAACACACCCATGCTCTTTGATTACATATTGTTCATGACTGCTTTCACATTATATTGACAACAGTGAATAGCTGTGACAGGTCTCATAGATCTAGTGAAACTTAAAATATTTACTTTTTAGTCCCTTACAGAAAATGTTTGCCAACCCTGTCTTAAGCTGTTTTAGTATGTGTATGTTAGGAATGTATTTGTATATAGTTAATTTTCATATATCAAAGCCAAGATTGTTTTCAGAGCTAGTATCAAAGCAACTGTATTAAAATTCAGCTGCATAGCTTATCAACTATTTATTTTTATCCAAGTTACTTGACCTGTTTAAAACAGATTAAATTCAAAATGGGAAAAATATATATTTAATACTTATAATTATGAGTAAATAATAAAGTGCATAGAAGGTACTTCATTCTAGTACACATTCACTAAAGACCTTTATTTCTCCTATTATTAGAATGAACCTCATGAAGAACAAAATATGAAATATATATTTTTATATATAAAATAAAAAATATACATCTGAATCATCATTAGATTGGAAGTTTGTTTTTCATTTTTGTCTAAGTGTTGATGTTAACCTCGAAATTCTCAAGTTCTTGTAAGAAGTAAGTAGTCATACAAAATCTTTACAAGGACCCAATTTTTAGACTGAAGCCTATAGGTAAATTAGATCATTTTATAGCTATGAGATATTATAATGACTCTTATAAGTTCGGACATGTTTTATAGCAAGAATCTTTTTTTCCCCAAATCCACTTGTTTAATGGTAGTTTTTGGCTTCCTTTTTTCTTTCAGAGGCTTATTTACCATTCTGTACATCCTGTGTTCCACACTCAGGGACATAAGTGAGAATGTCAGTTGTGAGCTGGGCTGCAGTACATCCACACCCACACCATTTTTGTGTACTGCCGCACTTTTACATTTTAAGTGCGAAAAAATCCATTTTCACATTTCAGCTATTTAAACAGGTCATTTCCCTGAGTGGTGACTCTGTCAGAAAAGATGAGTGAAATTGCCATAGTCATGAGTGTCCTCTACCTCTCCTGGGACTGAAAGGAGACCTTGAAAGTGTTTTTATCTACAGTTCTGAAGAAGAAAGATTTGAGGCAGGCCACACAGGAAACTGTTTTTCTCCTGGTGCAATCACTCTGTAGCATACAGAAGACTGAAAGTCTGATGTTGTCTTTTCTTTGTAAATGTGGCACTAAAGCGCTCATAGCTGGGTTTTAGCTTCTGTGTCCAATCTAAAGTGCCAACAGGGAGGACATGAAAGACTAAATTGAGAACTGCAGCTTCAGAAAACTGAAATCGTTTGGGTAGGCAAAGCTTGATATTCTACCAGGCTGCTTTACTTCCTGAACGTTCTAAAAATAAATGTATGAAATGTCAGGCATATCCTGTGAAATATAGTCACAGGAATAAAGACAATATTTTAAAATATGTATGTATATTATTCATGTATTTGGATCAAGACTAAAAGAAAACACGAAAATGAAAAGTCTGATTTGTTTCATCCTGGGCTTGTAACAGGATTAAATAAATTTCTTGTTTTGAAATGTCTTACTATGTTTCATAATAAAGAAAACTTATTTTAGAAAGGGTACATTTAAGATTAAATGGTAAAATGAGAAATTGTTTTGTGAAGAAATATTGTGCTTTACACTGTGTATAAAACTTTGAACTACCAATTTACTTTTTATTAATAGTATTTTTAGGAAAACGTTTTCTTTTTAAAGTGTTTTTCCTTAGATTTAATTTAGCCCATTTTAAGTCCTATGAAAATACAATTTGATCATCACTTTTTTCACTAAACTATCAAAAAAGTCTTGACTTTGTTTCTTTAAAATATTTTCTTAATTAACATATGACCTGTTACTGATTTTTTGAATGCCTGGTGGGATATCTGAGTTTGTGTATGAAAACACTCCTAAATCTCAGTGTGGGCTGTTCACTGCCATCAAGGATTATTAGATTCAGCATCTAAAACGATGGCGATAGACTAGATTTACCTTATCTTACATCTTATCAGAATCAGCAATAATAAAATCAGCCAAAGTAGAAGATGTGCATGTAGCATATATTAAAAACATGCTAGGCATATTAGTTAACTGAGGATATGGTTACACATGAGTGTAATTTAGTTGCCAACAAAATTAATATAATCCAACTGGGAAGTAATAGAAAAATGATATCTCATAAAAGAAATATTCTCTATTTACCAGGCTGACCTTACTTAACTGAACTAGTTTAACTGTCAGAGAAGATTGTGAAATATCAAGAATAAGAGAAAGATGCTGTGAGTGTAAGATATAATTTATTTTAGGTGTGTGAAGTCTAAGATCACTATAGCAATGTTGACTTATTGCTATTTCCATTCCCCATTTTTTCTGGGGCGTACAAGCATATTTTTGCAGAATTATAGGAACAGAGTTATCAGAAATACTCAAACTGCTTCATTTTAACAGTTGATTTGTTTGCCTTACAAATCCATATTCCTGACTCTGATCACACCTTAAATCATGTTGTTATTGAAATTATCACAGGATCATTGGAGATTATTTGTTTTTCTCCCCCTTGGTCCTTGCTTGAAAATCAAGGCATTTTATATATTATATTGATAAAATATATTCAGTAGCAAATCAAAGTCCTGTGGAATATATGCTAAATATATTCCCTCTGCAGATAAATACGTTAAAAAGAAAATCACTTATTTATTTATATATTTCATTTACTTTTTTTCACTTATTTTTAAAGATATTCAGTCAGGGATGCCTGGGTGGCTCAGTCAGCTCAGGTCATGATCTCACAGTTCGTGAGTACGAGCCCCACATTGGGTTCTGTACTGACAGTGCAGAGCCTGTTTGGGATTCTCTCTCTCTCCCTCCCTACTCATCCCTGGCGTGCATTCCCTCTCTCTCTTTCTCTCTCTCTCTCTCTCAAAAAAACATAAATCAATAAATAAAATAAATAAATAAAAATTCCATTGTATGTTAGGAATATGGCAGTTTAGAAAATCAACTTTGGTGTTTACTTTAAAACATTATGAAGAAAGTATTGTAATGAATTTAGTCATTCTAAAATGAATTAATTTTATTCTTATAAAATTTTTCCAGAAAACTCTCAAGCACATGTCAAAAATTAGAAGTCAATTACTGGTATTTATTGTAGTCACTGATATTGTTTAAGCACAATTCCCTACCAGTCAATAGATTTCTATCCTAACAGAGACGAATTCTAAGTTATATCTCTGAGTTCATTTCTGCACTGTTTCCATACAAAATTCTCAGAACTTTGCCATGAAGTACACTACAGGGAAGAATTTGAGCCAACAGGTATGTGCTGATCCTTATACTTTAGTGTGTAGCATTTAGCATCATGGCTAGAATGCAAAAGGAATTCAATAAATATAAATAAATAAATAATGAAAATATTAAAAGTAATTTGTGACAGAATTTCTAGGATAGACATATTTTATGATATCTAAAAGATGCCTAGAATACCCTCATTATTTCAGTTTTATGCCTATTCTATAATTGATAAGCCACAATACATCCCTTGGTGTTTAGTCATGTTGGAACAATTTACATATGTTCGTGCATACATCTTGAGAATTCTTCATCTTTTTATCTAGTTCAATGACACTAGCCAACATATTGAAATGAAACTTACTTGAGGTATTATATTCTGGTTCAGTTTAAGGACAATAGTGTTTATATCCTCTATTTGCTTCAAATCTAGATCGTACAATTAGAAGCAAGAGAGCTCTGCATTTGTTGCCTACAACATTAGGAAGATTCATTTTCTTTACCCATTAAGTGTCATATCAAATAAATAGGCTGAGAGTTTCTTTGTGATAAATGTATTCTGTGAAATGAAATGAGACAGTCTCTTAATTTGAGAACCTAGCCTAGTGCCAGTTAAATCTCCTCTGCTGATTTAATTAGCAGGAACTCAATGTTAATTCTTTTGCACTTAAACTTTTGGAGTCTCACAGATGAAAAAACATATAATCTTTTTTGGAAATGAAAAAAAAAAGAGCCGAGTAGTAAAATCGGTTTGTATGGTTTTTAAAGGTGTGTAAATGTGTTAAATGGTTAGTGAATTATTCAATACTGTACATGCTTGGAAGATGTACAGATTTTAATGAGTCTCCCTAATTCTACTTTCATAATTCTTACATTATTTTATTCTAAGTTGCTGCTATTGAATGTAGTGTTTGTTAGGAAAAACTCATCAATTTTTCGTATCTTGAAAATGAGGAAAATAAAATATTTCTCACAAATTCTTATTGTAGTTTTTGTTTTAGAATTCCTTCTATTGATTACAAAAATAACTAATACGTTTTGCTGCCCTATTAAAGGTAAGCAAAATAGAAATAGAAATCTCATTTTGATTATGTTTTTACCCAGAGGCTATATGCCAATTACATAAAGTACAATTTTCAATATGTGTCAACATTCTAAGCTATTTCGCTAAGCTTCAATTTTGAACTCCTGGCTCAGACAAAGCTCAATAAGAGAGACTGCTAGGCATATAAAACGTTGCTTCATCATAATTTTTTCAGAGAGACAGAAAGTATCTCTTATTCCCTTTACTGGCAAAGTGACATTGGGATGTATTGGTATGGTTCCAAACATTTAATGCTAATAAGAAATGTGTTGAGTTTTTGTTTTGTTTTGTTTGTTTTTAAGTGTTTTGAGTGGAAAGATTAAAGACAGGCTCAAAATAAAACTGTTTGTGCAAAGAGATGTCATGCCTCAGAGGATAGAGGACATAATCTCATACCAAAGAATCTAGAAACCAATTCACCAAGGAGTTAACAATGGATGTCTCCAGATGGGAAGAGTTTAGAGTTTCCTTGCTCTCTTTGTTGTTGTTGTTGTTGTTGATTTGTTCTTTTCTGCAATAAACGTGTTCAGTCTTCTGGAATAATATAGTTAGAATTTTAAAAAGGCATAGGGACTTCTAAAGCTAAAGTCTCAAAGAAAAGTAGGTGAGTATTTACGAAGTGCTATTTCAGAGCACAAAATCTCCACATATTTCAACCCCAAACCTCGACTGGTGGTTATATCTCTGTGTTGGTTGCTGTTTCTAAGTCAGCTTTGAATGATCAATTAGTACCAGTTAATATCATAATCTATCCTGGTGTAGAACATGGATCTATGGAGAACTAGATACTGAAAATTAGGAGTAGGAACTCAGGGAAGTCTTCAAGAAAGGAGTTAGATCAAAGAGGGCAAGGATGGCCTAACATGGGAGGTAAGTAAATGCCAAACTGTTCGCTTAGTTTGGCTAAATTCAAAAGAACTTTTTGCCCATTTCCAAAGAAAGTCAAGTGTAGTTAACATTAATTCATGCTATATCCAATTTAATTTATTTTAATTTTGGGATTCAGCTTCTTACAGTAGCTTGGGATCCCTGTTAGGAACACCAGCTCAATTTGCATGGTCAGAGGAGTTATTGTGTGAGGATAAGGCACACGAGCTCTGGAACATGGCCTTGCTAGGGTTGTTTAACTTCCCCAGAATGTCTTTAATTCAAGTGGACTTGTGTTTTGTAATTATTAAACCATGAATTGCATAAAAGTGATGAGATTTACTATTTACTAGGACAAAAATAAAATAATATCATTGACTGTTGTTGGACATTTCTTCATTTTATTTTCTTCAGAGGCAAAACTATGAAGTAGGAATATTATTTTCTCTAATCCGAAGTAGGCTCCAGGCTCTGAGCTGTCAGCACAGAGCCCAAGAGAGGGCTTGAACTTGTAAATCGCAAGATCATGACCTGAGCCCAAGTCAGAAGCTTAACCAACTGAGCCACCCAGTGGGCCCTGCACACATTTAATGTATATAACCTGATGTTTGGACATATGCTTACATCTGATAAACCATCACCACAATCAGGGTACTAAACATATTCATCCTCTCCAATAATTTCCTTGTGGGATTTTTTTTGTGGTTTTCTTGGGGTTTTTTGTTTGTTTTGTAGTTGTTGTTTGTAAGGAGATCTATCTCTGAAAATATTGAAGTGTACAGCATCATATTGTTAATGATAGATACTATGTTATATGGTATTTTCTCCATTTCATTGGTGAAGGGCTGATGTTTAAAGAGGTGTAGCCACCAGTACTGTACCTAGCAGTTTAGTAGGGGGACAAGAAATCACATCTCACTACTATCATCTGCATACCATGCTGGGAGTGCATCCTGCTGAGTTCAAGCCATTTTCTTTTTGATTACTTTAATTCAGGATATGTAAATTGTGTGTTTTCCTAACACATAGAATACCATCATATAATATTCATCAGGATTCTCAATAACTTATAAAATGTTGATTTTCTCATAGACTCTAACTATAGCCTATTTGAAAGCTTTGAAAATATTTTTTCATGAAAAATTTTCCAAACGAGTGCAACATTGGCCATCCACAAAATTAGCAGTGTGAATTTTGCTCACTTTTATCCTGAGTTTGTTTTCTGTAAGAAGACAGATTAGAGAGATAACACTACAAATACACTGATGCTATAGTTTGCAAGGAGATATATCTGATCTTCTATTGGAAACTTCTGGCTTCAGCAATTTTAAGAACTAGAGGTATAGAACCAAAAGCCTTTTTCCATTTTAATCAATCTGATTTTTTAAATGTTTTTAATGTTTATTTATTTTTGCATGACAGAGAGAGAAAGAGAGAGAGAGAACACAAACAGGGGAGGGGCAGAGAGAGAGAGAGGGAAAGGGAGACCCAGAATTCAAAGCAGGCTCCAGGCTCTGAGGTGTCAGCACAGAGCCTGATGCAGGGACTGAACTCACGTACTGTAAGATCATGACCAGAGCCAAAGTCAAACACCCAGGCACCCTTCAATCTGAGTTTTTAAGTTTTATGTAGATTTAAAAAACATTTGAACTAAACTTAAAAATGTATTACACTCTTGCGTAATCTATGAGTTCAGTGTTCCAGTTGTGACTCTGTTGCTAAAGTATATACATTTTTAAATATGCCTTTGTTATTTATTTATCAGTGAATTTACAAGATAGTAATATAAAGACTATTTCTTTAATTATGAAGCAGAAGAAAAAGAACATATGAAACCAGTCTAAATCCTTCCCATGGACTTATACCTGGCATGTGGTGGACAGATGCAAGCATTTGAAAAGACTGACCCTATGCAGCTATTTTTCTCATTTGACCAAGGAAGAAAAAGACAGTAATGACATGAAAGAGAACACTGAGTGTGCTTTCATGTAATTCTCTGTGGCCAACTCTTGGCAGTCTTCTACCCTCAATTACCAACCTTTCTTTATACTTGGCAGAATAATATTTAAGCAAACATCCTTAAAAGACACTTACTGTGTCTGCACTATTTATTCACACAGATATAGGGCTATTACCAAATCAATTCAAAATTAAAACAAGCACATAATCAAACAAGCTGTAATTTCTTTTTTTTTAATTAATATGAATTTGTTCTGGGGAGAGCACAAGCAGGGAGGGGCAGAGAGAAAGGGACAGAGGATTCAAAGCAGGCTCCACAGTACAGGCTGACAGCAGCGAGTCTGATGTAGGGCTCAAACTCATGAACCTGAGATTGTGACCTGAGCTGAAGTCGGTCGCTCAACTGACTGAGCCACCCAGGAACCCCAAACAAGCTGTAATTTCTCAGTTAATTCTTGGGAAATGGGTTACACTGTCTTCTTATCCTTGGCTCTGCCTGTGGGCTCAGTTACTACTTATAAATTAGTCTGGACCCATTTTAGAGCATTTATGTTCAGAAAGGTAGTACATCATATCGATGATGGCTCAGATGCTGGAACTAGATTGCTTTGTTTAAATCCTTAACTCTGTCTTTTTTTTTCCCCAGTGTAACAGTTTTAAGTATATATATTTGAAGTAGTTAAAACTTTCACCCACTATTTCCTATATTTACAGAACACTTCTATATTGGAAACAACTTATTGTTACTTGATAAGTCCAAGGAAACTTAGCCCTTTTCATTTCCAATTCTCCTTTGTCCTTATCATTGCCTGCTTATCTTCATGCGCCGTAATAATGAGTTTAACCTCTGTCTCTTGTCGCATCTGTTTTTAATTCTAAGACTTTCAGAAATGACTTCACCTTACCATGTCAGTGCCTCATCCCTCAGGTGAGGAACATGATAATATGTATCTCAAATTTAAATACATACACACAATATTACTATTACATTATTATTAATTATTTACTTATTTATTTATTTTTGAGAAGGAGCAAGAGCACACAAGTGGGAAAAAGGCAGAGAGGGAGAGAGAGAGGGAATTCCAAGCAGGATCCACAGTGTCAGCACAGAGCCTGATGGGGGGCTCGATCTCACAAATGGTGAGGTCATGACCTGAGTTGAGATCCAGAGTCAGATGCCCAACTGACTAAACCACGCAGACACCACACACAAATATTATTTTTATGGAGAATTTAGGATAATACATTTTACATAGAGTGTACTGTGTACTAGTGTTGGAAAGATCATGGTCCAGGATTCCTTTACTCATTCTTAAATATTATTAAACTTCATTCTTTTGCTAGTGCACTATTATGAGAACATGAACTTTTATTTCCCTCTTTACTTTTAGTTTCTTTCACTTTACTCTTTTGCCATTTGATCTACCTTTAACTGTTCCCTCCCCACCCATACTCTCATTGCCCACATGGTCTTGCCTTTATTCCTGGCCCCATCACTGACTACCACAGTCCCCTGGCTAAAATTTTGGTATGACATTCAGATGTCCTTCAGTACCTGTGATATTTATAAAATGCTCTTTATATTTAATCCCTAAGCCTTGTGATAAAATTGACATTAATTTGTTATTGTTTACCTGGAACAAAAACACTAGTCTCTATCCATTCTCTAATTATACCTCTCATATATTGCTCTCCATGTGGTGAAGGGTGAATGAATGCCTTAACTTCTCTAGTCAAGCAGAGAGCCCTCAGTAACCTAAATGTTATTGCAGTAGTAGCTTCTTCACAGTTGTTTAGGTCTCCTAATTAAAGTTATTAAACTCAAACTAACCCCCCCCATATTAGGAAATACATTGTGCTCTAATTTTTTGAGCTCCTTGATACATGGGCAGTGGTAACAGAAGAATCCTTTGCACATAGCCTATTAGATAGCCTGACCATATTATACACTTGCTAAATATTTATTGAGTTATATTACATTTCATAGGAAAATGATCTTGCAAACTGTAGAATGTAAAAGTTACTGATTTGAAAAGGAGCTAGATGAAATGGTTTAAATGAAGTGGTTTATTTTGAAGTGTTTATTTATTTTATAGGTATAGTTATTATTCTGAAAAACAAAAATGGTAACAGATGATCTTTTCCTTGTGGAATTTATTGTTTAGTTTCATCAGATGTTCTAAAATTCACAACACACACACACCACATACACATATACATGCATTTACACCAATAACACAACACAACACTACCTCAAAACATCCTGATAAAGGCATGAAGCATGTTGCACTTAGGAAGTAAGGGAAGAAAATGCCACTATTTAATAATTACTTCCCTTGTAGGCTAACCAAGGACCAAGATCAATCTTTTATGAATGTTTTACTATACACTTTTCTCCATATATCTTGGGTTCCTCCAGTTACTTCTTAGAAAATAAATGATTCAATTTTCACAAAAATTTTCAAAGAGCTATGAATGCAATAAAGCTTTTCCTTTTGAATATATTTGTTGTATTTTTTGGATAAAAGGAACTCCAGATCTTGCAGTGCTTTGCAAAAACAAAAACAAAGAAAAAAAACAATATATGTTTTATTGAAATTAGGCCAATTTTTTGGAAGCATGTTTTTCAGAACAATTGTCTTATAAGATATTCTTGGGAAAGGACTTTCTTCATCAAATAAGTTTCAGAAATGCAACACCTTATGCTTCTCTCTTGAAGCTTGAGAGTGGATTTAGACATATTGAAATATCTGAAAAAAGCTTTTAATGAAGAAATATGAATAAGATATGTTGGTCAAATGATTTTCAAACTTACTGGACCACAGAATTCCCTTAATTTCCTCCCTCCTATCTGTAGCTTGAGTAATACTACCATTTTGAGAATCATCGTGCATTAGGATGAATGTGTAGCAATTCTGTGGCTCAAAGGCTGAGAATAGACATTTAGTCTTTCCATATTACTCATAGTGAATTCTACAGTGAGCTTTTAGATTATTGGATGATCTTTGCTTGTATTTGAATACCTACTAGCTGGCCCCTATATGAAACATAAAGAAATTTTTTTATTAGTATTATTATATGATGATGATTATTATGATTATTAGTTATTATTATCATTTAATCATGCCCCTCTGTGTGAAGAGTGCTGCCATTCAAATACCTGCTCCATATAATGTAAATGCTGAAATACTGTAAGGGGAGTGTAAACATGGGTAAATCAGAGAAAAACAGGGAAAGCACACAAGAAGAGGCTTTTATTCCTTCACATTGTCTACTCAATTGACTTATATGCCTTGAAAGACTGTAGGAGCACCACAGTGAATACTGTCTTTACATTTCAAACAATCTGTACAGCTAGTGAAGCTGTGTCTGCCTGGGCTTGTCCTAAT
Source organism: Hyaena hyaena (assembly GCF_003009895.1). NCBI lineage: Eukaryota > Metazoa > Chordata > Mammalia > Carnivora > Hyaenidae > Hyaena > Hyaena hyaena. The sequence goes on from NW_024082555.1 coordinate 61,571, forward strand.
GCTACCAGCCAGAATCCAAGACTGAGGCTTACTTGTGAATCAATAGCCAGTGTCAGACCCAAAGTAAATGTTTACTGCTATTAGATTCTTGGGTTGTAATTCATGCCTCACTGTGTCACTGAAACCAACAGAGATAATTTCTCTAGCTTACTTTTTGAAAATTATCTTATTTCTGCACTTTATAATGTTGTATTAACCAGTCTCTTTCTTATTTAAATAATATATATCCTGCTCCTTTTTAATTGACAAATAACGAACAAACTTCTGACCATTTGTATTCCTCAGTCTCTGCTTGAAAATAACTTCCTCAGGGGTCATTGAGAAGACCTTTTTGGATAGTATAGTCAATGGACAAACAATAATAAGAGGAGGAAAAATTGATAAGGTGACTCCTGTTTTGTTGACCATCCTATTGACCACTATCATTTCATTTTTCCCTATCACAAAAGCAAGGTAAAATATTGACATTTGATCCTAGAATAATGTCAAAAGTTAAATATTAGATAGCTCTAAAGGCTTATGTGTAAATTTCAATGGCTTAAGAAAAAAAAATAGCCAGTTTTGGATAGCCACAACAACAAGAAGATAAAAAGAACTGGTACCACAAAAAAAGTCAACATGTGAGTTCTTTTTCTTTTTTCCATAAACAATTCTGAACTCTCCATTCATTTTTCCCCCACCAGGAATACTTCTGCTGCCAGTTAAACCATGAAAGAAGAGAAAGAGCTTTGTTTTAATGGTAACAAAAAATAAGACAAAATACAAATACAAATCATTTTGTATTTTCCTATGGAGTAGAGAAGAATGGTGGATTGGAAGAAGTTAAATGAACTGAATTTTATTGAGAAACAAAACCCTCAGAGAGAAGGAGAGAGCAGTAGCCACTTCTATCTGAGGGTCATTGCCAGATTTGGATTCACAGTACTGTGCCAGGAGTAAGGATGCTGAGATCTGGTTGGAATGGAATGTAGTTTGGAAGAACTCCAACTCAGCTAAGCAATGGTACCTCTCTCCCCACCTTACCCTTGAGAAAGAAACAGTGGATACACCTGCTGTGGGACAGAGATTGCACCTGTGTCCTTCCCAGCTTTAACCTCTCTGTCTGTGACAAGTCTCAACATCTTGGAGATCCATAGACATGTAGACTCCACTCTGGGAGTGGTTACTGCACAGGAGCCAAAACTGAGCAAAGATAAAACTTCACCTTTCTTCAGGGACACCATTCAGGAGGTGGGAAAAATGGCCTTGGGGCTAACAACCAGGAGAGAAGAAGCATTTATATCATTCTATGATGTCACCTTGGACTTCACCCAGGAAGAGTGACAGCTGTTGAGCCATGTTCAAAGGATGCTGTACAGGAATGTGATGATGGAAAACTACTGCAACCTGGTCTCCGTGGGAATTCCATTTCCTAAGCCAACACTTGTCACTCTGCTAGAATAGGGGGAAGAGCCCTGGAGAGAGGAGAGAGAATGCCTGCCCACCCCCTGTTCAGAAGATTCAAAGCTAGATATTCAACTTGGTTCCTCCTCTGCTCTGGACTTCTGCAGTTGACCATTTTGCCAACATGTGCTGCATGATTATTGCCTTCCATTCTGCCCAGGCTTGTTAGCAGGAACTCTCTGCCCAGCATATCAGAAGCAGCAGCAGCAACTGCTTTCTTATGAAAGTTTCTGCAACAACAAACTAGAAGATGAAGACAGAGATGAGGGCTCCAAATCTTTGTTTGAGAGGACAGAGGGTGGTTTACTTCTAAAACTTTCTCCAACCCACCTGATGGGCAGATAATAAGATTGAGAGAAGGCAAGACAGTGGTGGAAACAAAGCACAGCTCAGCTGGGAACATAAACCGTTTGGAAACAGACAAAGTATTAAAGTGGGCAGATTTCTCAGGATTTGAAGTAGTGAATTGTGGAAATTATGGGCTGGGCTTTAACAAGAATTCAGCCCTCTTTTTTCATCAGAGGACCCTCTCAGGAGGAAAGCCTTGTTTTTGCAGTGAGTGCGGCTGAAGCTTTAGCTATAAATAAGCTCTCATCACACACAAGAGATTACATACAGGGGAGAAGCCTTATCTCTGCACAGAGTGTGGGCACGCCTTTAGCCAGAAGTCAAATCTAGTCAGACACAAGATGACACACTCTGGGGAGAAGCCTTTCACATGTGAGGAGTGTGGACGAAGCTTTCGCCAAAAGTCAACCCTCATCAGACAGCTAAGGACACACTTGGGGGAGAAGCTCTTTGTGTGCCACGAGTGTGGGCTGGGCTTTAGGGATAAGTCAAACCTTATCACACACAAAAGGACCCACTCATGGGAGAAGACTTATGAATGCAGGGATTGTGGGAGGCTTTTTAGAGATAAATCAACTCTCAGCAAAAATCAGAGGATTCATTCAGGGGAGAATCCTCATTTGTGTAATGAATGTGGTTGGAGCTTTAGTCAGAAATCATACCTCATAAAACACAAGAGGACACACTCAGGAGAGAAGCCTCTTGTGTGTTCGGAGTGTGTATGAGGCTTTAGTGATAAGTCAAACCTTACCACACACCAGAGGACACACTCAGGGGGGAACCCCTATATGTGTGTGGAGTGTGAACGAGGCTTTAGTGATAAGTCAGCTCTTGTGACACACCAGAGGACACACTCAGGAGAGAAGCCTTTTGTGTCTTGGGAATGTGAGAGAGGCGAGTCACAGCTCATCAGTCATCAGAGGACACACTTTGGGGAGAAGGCTTTTGTTTGCACTGAGTGTGGGCAAGGCTTTAGCCAAAAAGCAAGTTTAGTCAGGCACAAGATGGCCAACTCAAGGGAGAAGCCCTTGTGTGCAGGCAATGTGGGAGAGGCTTTAGTCAGAAGTCAGCCCTTATAAGACATCAAAGGACACATTCTGAGGGGAAGCCTTTTGTATGCAGGGTGTGTAAGAGGGGCTTTAGCGATGAGGCAACCCTCAGCACACATCAGAGAACACACTAGGGAAAAACCTTATTTGCAGTAAGTTCAGGAAGGTTTTCTGTTGAAGTCACTCATTATTAGACACCAGAGAACATTTGTTGTAAAGAAGTTTCATGCACAAGGAGTGTAAGCAAGACTTTAAAGATAAATCACAAATCATACTTAATCATGCAAAAAGAGACAACTTTAGGGGGAAATCTCATGTATGCAAAGGTTGGGACTTCAGAGATATTAACTTTTATCAGAGGACAGGAGAAGACCTACCTGTGCAAAGCAATAGTTCTCAATTAGAATCAATACTACCCCCTGCTTAGGTGACATGTGGTGAAATCTAGAGACATTTTTTTTTTTACTGCCACAACTGAGAGGCTGCTACTGGCATGTGGTGGGTGGAGACCAAGGATGCTGCTAAACTATGATGCATAAGACTGTTCCCCACCCCACAACTAAAAGATCCTATTCTGTAAGACTTGGATTCCTTAAGGCTACCTTGGACTCCAGGATCCCTGCCATTGGCTTGGAGGAAGATTTCTTACGCTCTGCTTCAGCTGAGTCTTCTGTCCAGGCATCTTTCCTTCCCTCTCTCCTTCATATCCAGATCTGACACCTATCCCTGCCTTATCTGACTCTTGCCATTTGTTTTTATCAAATATGGTTTTCCCAATAGCTTCTTGAATATCTAATCCCATCCTCTTTTTCAGAAGACTCCATTTCAAATAATTATGAAGAGTAAATGGTAACTTTACAGTGAAGCAACTTGGCCTACACCACCTTAACAAACTGAATCACTAATATTGAGACAGATTGTCATCATAAGCCTCCAAATAGGATTTACTGAAAAAGATACCATGTCATTTTAAAATATATTTCTGCCAAAATAAGTGTTACTGAAGTCTTGTCATGAGAAATCATTAAATAAACTTAAGTAATATTTTACAAAACAACTCTTCCCTACTTTTTAAAAATATCAAGGCCAGGAAAAATAAAGAAAGGTTGATAAACTGTTCCAGATTAAAGGAGACTATGGAGACATGGCCACACAGTGTTGATAGAGGATTGGACTGTGGACTTTAAAAAATATCGTTTCAAAAGAGTATGGACTAAATAATGTTGTTTAATCAATGTTAAATCAATGATAAATGCAGTGTTCAAATTCCGTGCGGTCACAGAAGTCACATCTTTCTTTGCTTTGAAAATGCACAAGTGAGTTTTTATGGTTAATAGGATACAATGACTGTAAGTTATTTATAAATCATTCAGGGAATAAATGGTCTGAAAGTGTTCATAGAAAATAATATGTGTACAAAAAATACAAATACATTTTCCAGGAGTGGGACAAAAAGAGAGAGAGAGGGAGAGAGAACACAAGTGGGCCAAGTATGAACCAGTAGACAACAGTGCATTATATTCTTGCAACTTTCCTGTTTTTGATATTTTATCAAAATAAAAACATTAACAATAAAAAAAGAAGAAAGGAAAAATAAATAAGAAGGTAGTATGCTTCCAGGGTGGTAGGTTGGTTGGTAGTTGGAATATTCAGTTAGAATTTGTGACACATCCCTGAATAACTCAACTCCTGAAGAAATTAGAAAGATTACCCCATGTCCTAGCTGTCAGATAAAGGAAAGGCTTTCCATTCCTTGTGAAATACCCACACATTAGTCTCCAGCTGTTTTTTTAGATAGTGTTCTGAATATAATTAAAAAATTACCAGATATGGAATAAAATAGAAGAAATATAACCTTACTCAAAAGAAAAAAAATAGAAGTAGATCAACAGGTTACCTACTTATTAGAAATAGTAGCAAGGGTTTTAAATCAATCATTACAACTCCTTTAAAGAGTTTAGAAGAAAATTCATAAAATATTTCAAAAGGAAAATCAAAACTCAAAGAAAAGGAACTAAATATGAATACTAATATTGAAATATGCAATGTTTGGAATTTTTTCCATGCCTGTCCAAGTTAGTAAAATGACCTGCCATTTTTCTTGCATTTCTTTCTGAAATAACTTTCATGAAGATTCAAATGAGTGATTTAAATAAACCCAGAAATAACATTAAAGGGAGCCATTGCTTTGAAAGTTATTCATTGACTCATTCTTTAGAACCAGGGAAACCAGTCACCCAACCCTGATCTAGTCAACCATATTATGAAGAGGTACTAAATTTAAAATTTGTTTCTCATATTTTGGACTCTAAAAATTATACTATTCCTCTCAACTCTGTCACTTGCTTCTAAAGCAGATATGCTTCTGTGACTCTTATTTGGAAATGTTTTTATTTCCAAATTTTAAACAGGATGCTTGCTTTCTCTTACGGAATCTGCCTATGTAATTTTGTTTTCCATAAATTTTTTTAAAACTTAGTCTTATAGATGAGCAAGAATTCTCTCTGTCCCCCTCTCCCTGTCTCCCTTTCTCTTACTCTGTCTCTCTATTGCATTTAGACCAATCCTTTCTCCTAATTTAGTAAATAAAACTTCTTAGCTTTTGTGATTCAGTTTCAAAGGGGCAATAACCATTAAAAGTCACAAATTTTCATGTTTGGATTGTTTTCATTAATCATATTCTCATTGTAATAACAGTGGACTGGTCAGATGTGATCTGCTTAATGTTGGGGTTAAAATGGATGAAATTTCCAGGGAACGATTAGTGTTTATTATGGAAAATGACCCTGCCATGAATATAATAATATGATGAAGATATTTGGCAACTATGACTTGTGTACTTTTCCTAGTTTTCTTTGACATCAGGGAATTATATAAATCAATTTCTATTCACTTTGTTAATATAAAACACATTTATCAATTTTGGGTCATAATTTATCCAGTTTCTCCTTTTGGCAGACAGTATGTTATATGACTTTATTTTTTTATATCTCAAATAAACCTTTCTGAAATTGAAGGGATTTTACTTGTCATGTCACACACACACACACACACACACACACACACACACACACACACTCCAACCACAAAACCTGTGATTTTATACAAGATTGTTATTAAGACTACTTTCTTTGGAAAAGTTTGGCACAAAATGAGCAGCAAAAGCATAAGGACTTATTTTCATATGTTTCATATTATAATATAATTTGTGTAATCTTGGACTTTTCTAAGGTATCTGCTTAAGCTCAAACACATACTGCTTTATGAGTCTTACATGTGGAATTAAAAACAAAATGTGAAAGAAGAGAGCCACAGGCAATGTTAATCTGCAACTGTGACATGAGAACTGGCAGTAAGTTTGTCCACAATATCTCCTCATGAAGCATTTCTCTCTGGAGTCTCCTCTAGCAAGAGCAGAAGGAATCTAGATAAAGCAGTTCCGTTCTAAATATCTGGTCCTCAGAGAAACATTTCTATGGATTCTCCATCTATTAAATCTGGTTTGGGGGACAAGATCCTCTGTCAACTTCAAAGTGCCAGCTGTGATATACAATAGTAGGAAGTTCACAGGAAAATACATAGAATGATTAAAGCAAGCTGCCTTTCTGGGTTGAGGGAGTATAATTTGACAGATTTGGATACTGATGGATTCAATTACTTCCTACTTCCCCCACCTTCTTACCTCCAGGTAGCTAATCACAATTGCTGTTCCTTTTCAGTGACCTTGGCAAATAAAGACAAACTGTTGTAATAGTGAAGATCAACCTTCAAAATGAGAAGAGAGAGAAGCATCATAGGGATCCTCTTAGTTCACATTCAGGCTCTACCTTTCGATTTGCCCTATAAACTTGAAAAACACTGGGTAACTCTAAAAGCTTAATTTTCTTATCTGGACCATTATTAAGGTTAAGTGATAATATGCAAACTAGGATTATGGTAAGTAGTCATTTAAAAAAATACCCTTTTCCTTCTGCTGTGCCCTATTTGACTGGTCTCCTCTAATGAAATTAATAAGAAACCTAGTAGGTCCATGGCAGCTGCAGCTTCGGATCGTTTTATGACCTTGATCAGGTCATGGAACTTCTCAGAGTTACTTCTTACCATCTGCAAAACCAGAATAATCATAGTTGACACCTGTTTACCATGCTGTGAAGATGAACGTAGTAACAACCACAAAGCAGGCTGCACTTTAGGGGAAGCCGAATGCCAATTGCAATACAAATAATAGCAATAATAACATTAAGAAATATTTATTTCCCAGATACTCTCTGAAGAGATTTGGACATCTGTTGTCCAGGACATATTGGCCTCTAATTAAAAATGAATACTTGCCATTTTTCATTAAAGTCCATTTTAGCAAATTGTTGCTATCCTATAATATAACTATTGAGCCCCTTGCAGATTAACAAAGAATGGATGGGGAAAAGCACTGTACCATGCACGCAGGCAATGGAAAAGCACACCAGGGTTTTTCTGTGCAGTTACTATACAGCCAGCAGCATTTCTCACTAAGATTTTGTGTGCTTTGCCCTGAGCAAATATTAAGCTTTTTAATTGGGAGGCTTTGCCAAGACTTTTGATTCTACATTGCCTGACAGCAGTGTGTGCCAAATATATATGGTGCCATATATCTCTTTGTGTGTTGCATTTAAACTCATCTATTATTGTCTTGGCTGTTAGTAATATCTGTGGGACCTTTTTGTATTTAATTTGAGGTTTTGGTTTTTCATCATACCTCTAAGAAAAACACTGTCAACATTAAGACTTTTTTTAATGCAATCGTATATTTAAGGGGCAAACAAAATAATGTGTGCAAAATCATGATGTGTGCTCATTAAGGAAGTCGGCATGTTTTATGACATGTCTTTAGCTTTAGAAGTTCCTCAGCTATCATTATTTAGATATGGTTTTCAACATATGGCTTATAAAATTATATCTGAAAGTCTTTCTCCCAGACAGACTTGATGCCTGAACATGTTCTACTGAATGCAAATTATTCACTAAGACTTATTTAAACATGGTCAATATATTCAGGGCTAGTATGCTGAAGAAACACTTTATATGATCATCAGTCACTGAATTGAAAGAGAAATCATAATACAAATGACCTCCTAAATGTGTTGGTGGTCAAGTCATTACCTAGTATGTGAAGAAGGAAAATATTTCTTTTAAAAGTCAGAGACAAATAATATTAGGAGTAGAAAAAGAGAAAATTGGAAAGAGAGAGAGAGGGAAAAAAAGTCTTTCAGGAGAATTCTTTGTGCTTTTCAGAATAAAATCCATTGATGATATATATCAATGGTGCACACAATTCAAATAATGCTTGTTCTTCAGTTTTCTGCTGACTCCAATGGACTTTTAGCATTTTCTCTGTCAGATTTGAATGCAACTTTAAAATAGACTGATGTACCAGAGTCTGTTCTTCTTGCTTAAGGAAACAAATTAAAAGGATAAGAGAATAAAAGGAATCCTGTTTATAAGGCTGAGCATGTTCAAAATTTTAAAGGCTTGCTTATGGTCCATAAACCTCAGGCAGACAGTGTGATGGTCTCCCAGTAGGACTGTTAGCATCTGCCCATGCTTCCAATCCATCTTCCACAGAAGCCCTGGGCTAATTTTCCTGAAGCACAAAAGCTTCTCCCGATTGTTTTACAAACGAATGCATTCAAGGCCTTCCATGATCTCATCTCTAGATGAGTTGATAACCCCTTCCCACTACTCCCCTATAGGTCTTCGACTTTGTGCCTAAATGACCTACAGATTGATTTATATCTATGCTTTCAGACTTCCATCTTTTTTCTCAGTTTCCCATGACAGGGACACAGTTTTGCCTTTTTAGTATTCATATATAACGTGTGTTATTTCTTCCTCAGCTATTACTCTATTTCAGTCCCTTAAGCCATAGGGGACTTTTTACTCTCTTCAGAAATTTCATAGCACTGTATCTGGATCTTTCATAGAGTGTTTCATCATATCTTCTAGTACACATTAAAGCACTTATGTAGATACCTCATGTCCTCCACTTGCTCTGATATACATATATCTTAAATCTCCCTGAGATCAGAATTTACTTTGTGGTGGGGGTGCCTGGGTGGCCCAGACGGGAAAGTGTCCTACTCTTGATCTCTGCTCAGGTTATGATCTCACGGTTCATGGGATCAAGCCCCACATGGCAATCAGGCTCTGCAGGGACAGCGTGGAGCCTACTTAGGATTCTCTCCACCGCCCCCCGCCCCTCCTCCATGTGTGTGCACACTCTCTTTCTTTCTCAAAATAAATAAATAAATAAACTTAAAAAAAACATTAATTTGTGGTTATGTCAGCTCTGTATATCTGCCTCTGATCATGCTTACATTTAATGAAAACTATATAACTCATCAAATAAATACAAAATGGAATCTTTTTGTACTAATTTCATCAGTTCTTCTTTCGTTGGGTACAATTTATATTTTGTTCACATTTTTCTTCATTTGTTGAAAACGACAAAGTTGCTTCAGAGCACACAAAGAGAAGATAATAAAATTTCCTAAAGTACAGAAGTCTAGAAAAACAAGCTTTAAAACCACCAGGTTCCAGGGAGTAGAGGATAGGAACCCAGATGGCAATTCCATAGCAGGAGAAATCCCGTTAAAACACTCCTGTCAGAAGAAATAGAAAAGAAACCATTTTCTACTGAATTGTCATATTCTAAGAAAGAAGCATCTCATTGGTCTAATTGGTCATGCAAGGCTTGTATTTGGGAAGATGTAACTACTATTTACAGTCTGTGTCTGAAAGACTTTTTCCAGTAGTGAAGACATAGATGAAGTAAAACAAATGAGAGGGCTATTAGGGAGGATAAATAGAGGCTGTCAAAAACAGGCACACATTTGCTATTGAAGATTCATCATGTGGAGACATTAGGTGAAGTGTGAGAGATAATTGTTATTATTTTTTATAATCTGTAATTAATGAGCATGTTCTTCAAGTGTTTTATTATACTTCATTGTAATGCATCAGACCAGGGCTGTGTTTGCTGCACAAAGGGAGTATCTTGCATGGTTTCCCACATGATTGCCACAGAATGGCTTTACTCAAAATACCTCCAGATACAATATAGCACTATTTAAGTTTCTTTGATCAGATTTCTGGGTTGGCAAGTACTAAGAGGTGTCAAACTTTCTGATTCAATGTATAGTGTGCTGGATGGTGTGGATTTTGAATATCTTTAAATACAGCAGATTTAAGGATATAAATAGTAACTAACTTAACAAGAGGATGAGACACCATGTCCTTTAAAGGAAGTGATTTCTTCTGTTGACAAAAATTCCATATCTAGTGAAAGCAGTAGACTCTACATAGACCCTACTGGCTGGTCCTCATGACAAGAAATCCTATGCTGTATAAAGCAAAATAACAGTACTTCCCTTGCAAAATCCACTTGGATAGGCCTTCCCATTGCCTGTACTTCAGAGAGCAGTTCATACTGTCAGAAACGGTGTTGACTCATTTGTTGCCTGGCTAATAACATTCTCCAAGTGCCTACTCTATCTTCTAGGGACAGGAGTATTGGGCCAGTTTCTGAGAACAAAATGAGGAAATCCATCATCAGTCTTGTAGGAGATGAGTAAATTGATGATTTCAGTAATTATAATAAGGGATTATTATTCCCAGAGTTTATAGGAGCCTAGAAGAGGGCTTGTAAGAAGTAAAGGACAAACACAGTGTGGCACAAACAACTTCTAGCATCAAGATGATGCTTGAGTAACATATTTAAGCCGGCTTTGAAATAATCAGATGAAGAAGGTATGTATGTATGTGGATAGGGTTGAGAAGAGGTGAGGATGGATAGAGACTGGAAGTTGAAGGTATGTATCTCTCATTTGTTGATGAATGAAAAATCATTTCTGCCACATTGTTTCTGAAAACAAGCTAAACTAGTTAGAACCAATGAGCACATCTTTTGCAAAGATAACTCTCAGGCAAGTTTTTCTCTTCAGAAAAAACGATCTTTGCGATAGTAAGAAAGCAATATAGTTGTCCATTTAAATGAAACTAGATGGGATATAGGAAGGCTGTAGCTGTTGATCACACAGTGGGATATTTTTGCTTCTGGAGAAACAATCCCAGAGATAGATTCATTGCCAATACAAAAGGATCAGGAAAAAATAACTTGGGGTGGTAATCATAGAGAAAACACTGATTCTGTACAAATGGTTAAGTGATTGTTTTCTGTCATCTAAGCCAGACTGTGGCCTTTGGAATTTTTCTTCTAAATAGACTGTCTAGGTATAAGTTTTATAGCCATTTTTAAAAAGTTTTATACTATTTGGGTTAAGCTCAGGTATTTTTTATGTTGTATTTTTTTTATTTATTTCTGAGAGAGAGAGAGAGAGAGAGAGAGAGAGAGAGCATGAGCAGGGGAGGGTCAGGGAGAGAAGGAGACACGGAATCTGAAGCAGGCTCCAGGCTCTGAGCCAGCTGTCAGCACAGAGTCCGATGCAGGGCTCGAATTCATGAACCGCGAGATCATGACCTAAGCCGAAGTCAAATGCTTAATCGACTGAGCCACCCAGGTGCCCCAAGGATTAAACTCAAGTTTAAACTCAGCCTCAATTTTTTTTTAAATCCATCGACAAAGCAATGAGAATGTTAAGACCACCATCCCTATGTCTTTGGGGCACTTGGCTGGAAAGAAAGGCACTAGCACATAAGATACCAAAGGAGTTAGGTTTACTAGAGTTGAACCAGGCAAAACTATTAAAGTTATAGATTCACATTTCATATCACTATCATCACCCCAACTCTGATTTTATCAGTGTATCCATGCCAGATCTTCACTGCAAGCATATCAGCTGATTTCTCTAGTTTGTTTACCCTTAGAAGACAGACCATTTCATATTTGGGACACTTAATTGTTAGGAAATCCTTCTGCATTTTGCTTGCAATTATCTATTGAACCTACCATTAGTATTTTGCATGTTGCCTAATTGTTCACCCTGCTGACCCAACACCCACATATAACAAACATAATTCATAATTTTTTACTGCCTGGGTTAACCAACTCGCAGCCCCTCAAATGTTACTCATATGACATCATATGTGATCTCTTTACCCTTTCTTTTAGAATATGTTGCATTCCTTTTATATTCTTAAAATGCAAGATCATTTGTGAATCTCATTAGCCTAAGATGTGTGTCAATAATTTCCTTAAAGGTTTAGAGACACCATGGAATTAGGGAAGGAATGAAGAGATGGAGGCTTCTTCTTCTTTTATCTTAAATTGCATTGTTTTCCTGCAGTTGTTATCTGCAATAGCCCAAATCTTTCTCTATCATTTACGTACCAAGTATAGGTTTCCATTTGTGGATGGTGGAGAGGATATTCAAATTCTAATATTCTAGTGTCTTTTTTTTTTTTGAGAATTTTAGGGTTCACATGTTAGGAAATGTTTCCCTGATGTTTGACAATTAGAATAATGTAACAAAAAGTCAGTTCTCAGAGAGATCTATGTGTAAATCCCTGTTCTGTCACATTTATCCATTATCTTCTCTGATTTCCAATGTTTACATCTATTAATTGATGACCACTTTCAAGAAGTTATGTTAACACTAAATGATAGTATGTTTGGAAAATATTGAGATTAGAGAGTGCTTTGTTCATGGGAAATGCTCTATAAATGTTAGCAATGTTGGGTGAAGAACATCTAATTCCCCTCTAATTTAATAAAAAAAGCATATTTTCTAAACATGACAAAGAATGAGATCTTCAAAACCAAAATATCTTGCCCAGGTTTACAGAGATACTTAAACAAGAATAAAGGGGATCAGGGTAGCTCAATTGGTTAAGTATCTGACTCTTGATTTAAGCTCAGGTTATGATCTCATGATCATGAAATGGAACGTTGCGTTGGGCTGCATGTTGGGCACATAGCCTTCTTGGGATTCGCTCCTTCTTCTGTCCCACCCCACTTGTGGTCACTCTCTCTCTCTCTAAAAATAAAAATAAAATAAAATAATAATAAAGATGACAACCTAATCCTTCATGTTGCATCTTGCTTTCTTTCCATGATACCAGTTCCTATTACAGAGATCAAGAGTTGGACACTCAGCCAACTGAGTTATCCTGGTGCCCCTGAAATAAAAATTTTAGAAAGTAGTCTGATATAATAATAACAATAATAAATATTTATTACTATGTAAGCAATTTATATGGGTTAATTAGCTATTCCTATGTATTTTGCTTCTAGTATTAGTACTGTGGTGGCAAAAAATATAAATAAATAAATAAATGAATAAATAAAATAACCAAAACACTCTGTCACTGATCCACAAATATACAAACTAAAACCAAACATGTGCTTTAATCTCACAAAAGTATTTTTCCTAAATGCTGTTGCTTGGAGGGGTCCTCTTTTATCTGATGCATTGACATTAGTTCTTATGAGACACAGTCCTTTTTGTTTCTTCCTGATGCTAGAATTGAAGCATTATGTAGACTCATGAAAGGATAAGATTAAGCACCAGTCCAATATGCTGGGGAAAACCCTTGAGAAAGAGGGAGGGGACACAGGTTCAGTCCTATCCTTGCCACTGACTTGCCATATGACACTAAGTTGCTTAGCTGTGAAGATGGAATTCTATCTCTCATTCTAGGTGTATTTCCATGTGTGTTTCCTTAGTGAGTACTTCATGAGATTATAATAGGTTTCAACTATAGTAGAAAGATAAATAGAGCTATGGAGACTGAGTTTCAGGTGCCAATTGTGTCTATTAGGTGAACAAACTATAAATCACTTAACTGACTTCATTTCCTTAATAAGATGCTGAACTCTCTGAGAAACTCTTATGCCTAATGCAAAATATATAATCTCACAAACACACACACACACACACACACACACACACACACACGTCTTTATTTCCATATGCTTTGTCTAATAATGAGAGATACAGTAGGGTTTTTAATAAAATTTGTTCACCTTACAATGTAGGTTAATATATGTTATAATTGTCCTTTAGTAATACACAGATTGACAGCAATATAATATTTTATTGGTCAGAAAAAGTGCCAACTGTTCAGAACCTCAGCTATTGGTAAGTACATGATAGAGTGCAAAGAACATGAGACAGGGAATAAAGCCCAAAGTACTGTTTCTGTATTTACTTAACCTCCTCAAGTGTTTTTCTTCCTCTAGAAAATGGGCACAAATAAGTACTTGCCATTTTGGGGAAGATTTGATGGAATCACATTTGTGACAACTTTCTCAGGTACAAGTGCTTGGCTATTTAAGGTAATAGCTAGCCAACCTTATTGAATGTTTGACATGGATGGATGCCAGAAGCCTGTTATCCTTTCTTAGCTCCCTTTTCCTAGAATGAAATCCAGTGGAGCCATGTGAGCACAGAAGACTAGGAAATTCCAACTGGATCAGGTTAAAATGTCCTAGACTGTGATAGGCCAGAGTAAATATAAGCCATATGCCAGGGGGTAAAATACAGAGATGTGGTCAACAGTGCCCTCAAATTGAGTTGTCTGGTGAGGGCTGTCCACCAAATATCCAAATATAAGGCTTTTTTTTGCCTTGCCTAAGTGTTATTTTAAAACTCTAGAGGGAGCTTTTCTCCCCATCTGGTGGGTGATGTATGTTATCACATTTTTTAAAAGATTTTTTTTATTTATTTCTAGGAGAGAGAGAGAGAGAGAGACAGCGTGAGCAGGGGAGGGTCAGAGAGAGAGAGGGAGTCACAGACTCTGAAATAGGCTCCAGGCTCTGAGCTGGCAGTCAGCACAGAGCCCGACGCGGGGCTCGAACCCACGAACCGCGAGATGATGACCTAAGCGAAAGTCAGACGCTTAACCGACTAAGCCACCCAGGTGCCCCGTATATTATCACATTTTAACAGTGGCCTTCAATAAATCCAAAGCAGAGGAAATTTCATTGATGAGTTGTGAAAGATAGATGCGTTCACACAGAGAGTGGCGGCCACTTCCTTTTCTAAATTCAGGGTTGAGTTTTGCACTGTGTTCCACACTGGTGAGCACTAAATATGTGTTAGGGGATTCTTCTATCCTGCCTGTGAAGAAGGTATGTACAATATTTATTGTGCACCATATTAAAGACTGACAGGCAGGTACACTGAGGTCATTTAAGATGCTGTGACAGGCTCTCATGTATCGGTTTTGGAGATACTGAATTCTTGAGAACACACTCGCTTTCTTGGCAGTAAGAGACCTCTTAAGTAACCACAAGTAAAGAAAAGCCCTCTCTGCAGCAGTTATGCATCTCAGAAACTGACACTTGGGAAACTCAGGCTGAATCATTATTATAAGACTGCAGAGAAAGACTTGAATTTATTGAATGCCATGTGTTTGCACAGTGACAAGTTATGTAAAGGACCATTGGTTAACCTGTATCATTTGAGGGCTTGAACTCCATTTTATTATGTGTCCTGTTGCTTTCAGTTCAGTAGGAAGTTATCAAGAATTTAACACACCAACAGCATCACTAAGGCACCTAACAGTCCATTTTCAGGAACTACCAGACATGTTAGAAGATTGTGTGGCTCTCAGGTGAAAATTCTGTACTTTGCTGAATGGAATTGGAATAGAATATAAAATGGGAATTAACTAAAAGGTAATAAAAGGTAAGAGGAATTACTTTCAATGAATATCTAACTTTTTAATGTGTCTGTTTAAGAAATGGTTTAGAATTAAATTAAAAACAAAAACAAAAAGAAATAGTTAAAAAGTAAGAGTGACTCTTATTTAATGTTTGTCTTTCTCTGTAGACTCAGATCTCCTTGTGAGAGAGATCATGTTCATTTTCATTAGCCAGGGTACCAATGCTTAGCACAATGTGTTGCACACAGTTGGCTCACAATCAACATTTGTTTAATGAAAGAATGCTGCTACCCCTCCTTTTTTGGATGCAGACATTTGTTTAGTGTAGTCAATAAGGATTATTTAAAAAGTCACAGTATTCAATGGTTCTGCTTTTGAGGTATGAGTTGGTTATTATTAGTTTAGAGTGCAGCTAGAGCTTTGTATTTAGAGCTTGTAAGTACCTAGACTTGTATTTTGAAGAGCTATATCTGAAGACTAACTTATTATAAAGACACTGGAATGTAGACTAAAATGAACCCTTTTTGAGTACAATTTTGTTATAATTCATAGTCCATAATTTAGAAGTATTGCTTATTTGACCTACAATGTCTCTAATGTTTCTAAATCTTGTTTTAGGGGGAATAGAAATGCAATTAAAGGTCTTAATTTGTTTTAATTTTTTTTATCAATTTTTATCCAATTGATAAATTGGAGCATTCATTCATAAGTCAAACAATGAATATTTTCTCCAGCTTGAAATATAATTGAAATATAAAACTGTATGTTCTTAAGATGTACTGTATGGATTGATCTATGTATACATTGTGAAAATATTACCAAAATCAAGCTAATTAACATACCATTACCTCACATAGTTAGATTTTCTGTTTATGCATGTGTGTGTGGTAAGAACGTCTGACATCTACTTTCTTCTCTGTGCAAATTTCACATATACATATAGTGGGTTCTCTTGCTATAGTTTTCTTCATTGGGTGTATCTTTCTTTTTCTGTCAAAGAAAAAGTGTTTAATTTATAGAAGTGCCACACAAATGATTCACTATAAAGTTGTCTCTTTTCCCTGTCCTGGTGTGTTAATAGTGATCACATCATCAGTTTCTTTTTCTTTTCTTTATTTTTTATAACATTTTAATGTTTTATTCATTTTGAGAGAGAGAGACACAGAGAATGAGCAGGGGAGGGGCAGAGAGAGAGGGAGACACAGAATCGTGAGGAAGGCTCCAGGCTCTGAGCTGTCAGCACAGAGCCTGATGCAGGGCTTGATCTCACAAACCTTGACATCATGATCTGAGCTGAAGTCAGATGCTTAACCAACTGAGCCACCCAGGCACCTCATTCTTTTCTTTATTTTTGTAAGTCTAAAAGGGACTTGTATTTACCATACAAAATTATTGTGTATTTTCCTTCCTTAGTTTGTCATACTCCTTTGGTCTCTTCTGGGACAGTCAGACTTCATTTTCACTGATAACCTTGATGCCTTTGAAGTGTACTGACTAGCTTACTTGCACAAAGTCTACCTATTTGGGTTAGTCTGCTGTGTTATGCTTAAATTTCAATAATGCATTTTGTTTTAAATTGCCAGAAGGGTGATCCTATATCCTTTTAAATGCATAACATCAGGGGGTACATGATGTCGAAATTGCCTTTTTATGTTAACTTTGATAGCTTATTTAAGATAAATACTAAATATAGGGTTTCTCCCTTGTGAAGTGACAATTTTTCCTTTTATAGTCAATAAGTATATTGGAGAAGAAACTTTAAAACTATGTACCTATATTTTTCTCATCATATGTTTGCTTATTAATTTTGGCATTCATTGATGATCTCTCATGTTTTCCACATGGTAATTTACTGTTTTCCTTCCACATGTATTAGCTTAAATTCTAATATAAATAGTGCTGTCTTTTTACCTTATTTATTAAACTATATATCAGTACAGACTCATTAATATATATGTTATTCAATGGGCTTTAATCCATTACTATACTTTTTTATTTTGCTTAAATTGTCCCTCCTTCCCCAATCTGGCCACTGACTTCTGTGTAATCTCACCATGACCTCATCAATTTTAAAGTCCTTTCTTACTTTCTGGCACAAGAGAACTTTGATTTATATTATAATTTTCTGCTCTACCCTGGAATCTGTCCATTTTTTCAAGGGGTTCTCCCATCTTTAATGTAACAGTGATATTTAGAAACCCAAACTATGAGTGTTCACATCACCTCTGGGATGCCATTGTTTCTACATCCTCGCAAAGGACATAGCTAGAAAATACATGTATTGGGGCACCTGGGTGGCTCAGTCGGTTAAGCATCCAACTTTAGGTCATGTCATGATCTCATGGTTTGTGGGTTCAAGCCCCACTTTGTGCTCTGTGCTGACAGCTCAGAGCCTGGAGCCTGCTTCAGATTCTGTCTCCCTCTCTGCCCCTCTCCCACTTGGGCTCTGTCTGTCTCTGTCTCTGAAAAATAAATACATGTAAAAAAATTAAAAAGAAAGAAAATACATGTATTACCCATGTAGAAATATACACATTTATCCTATTTATACACATATTTTCACTATTTCTATACCTGTATCTAATCCAACACCAAAAGATTAATTCTAGTCTTCACCCTTTCCTTATTTGCAAATTTTTTCTTGGTTAGTAAGTTTTACACAATCTATGCTTTTGTCCAAACCTAGAATACACATAGTTTCATAATTGTTAACACATATTCTTGTGAGAAACAAATTTTCCAACTAGAGTACAGTATTTGTGGATAGTTATTTTGCATTTCTGTTAAAATCTTGTTTCTAGAATTAACTTAATTTATTCCACACCAACTAGTGAAATTTTTCTAGACATGCAAATATATGCATCTGTAATACATTTAGGAGTATTTATTGCTATTAATATTCCAATTTTTCTTCTACCTACCCACTGGTTAATTTTAACTGATTTATTTTGGGGGTTATGTAAAGTTTTTCTATGGTTTGAGAAGTAAAAGTATACAGAAGTTTGTCATCACAAAAGCATCACTCCACCCATATTTTGTAACCTGTTTCTCTTTCCGTGTTCCTTCTATCTCATTCCATCCTGTGCCCTGTAAAAGTAGCATAGCTCTTTAGTTTCTAGATTTTCCTACTTTTTTCCCTTGGTCTGTCTGTCTTTCTTTCTTTCTTTCTTTCTTTCTTTCTTTCTTTCTTTCTTTCTCTCTCTCTCTCTCTCTCTTTCTTTCTTTCTCTTTCTTTTTTCTTTCCTTCTTTCTTTCTTTTTTCCCTCCTTCCTTCCTTCCTTCCATACATGTATATTATCTTATATGCGTCATTGATAATACATGCTAAAAATCATTCATGGGAGGTCATAATCTTTCTCCTTCATTTTTATACTATATAATACTCCATTATATAAATACATCATAGTTTACTCCGTCACTTTCATATGTATAACATTCAGGATGCTTCAAATGTTTTGCAGTTATAGACATTTGTATACTATTGGAGGAAGTTATTGAAAAGGTGTGACCACTGGTTGACCTTGAGTGGACCTGGGATTCAGAGGCTCCTCATTCCCTCCTCTGCCCTTGTAATATGCATTCAACCACCATTTCTGCAGTAGGAGCTGTTTCAAGGACAGAGGTTTGAGATACTGAGGTGTTGTTGAGACCATCTGGGTTGTGGAGGTGACTGAACCCCAGGAAGGTCTCTATATAAACTTTTAAGATTCTGGCAGGTGGGTGCAGAAATTTACTCATCTTGAGGTCATCCAAGGTAAGCCTCACTTTAAGCTCCCCTGAGTATTAAATCCCCTTACCAATGTGGAGTGTTCTGCCTCTTTTATAGGCCTCTCCTTGCCTTCTATGTACTGGGGCCTGTTTGCAAACCAACACGTCACTTTTAAAGTTTTGGCAATCAGATATGTAAAAAGAATGGTGTCCTTATAACTTTCTGATTTGCATTCTTTAACTGTAAGTTTGAATGACTTTCATATGTTTTAGGAGCATTTTATTTCCTTTTTTTTTTTTTTTTTTTTGTAAGTTGTCTATTCATGACTTTCCCCATTTCTCATCATGCTTTGGTCTTTGATTCCCCATGTTTTGTGTGAAATATTTTGCAAGGATTTTCTTGCTTTGTCAATTGTCTTTTGACTTAGTTTATAGATTTTTTTCTGGATATGTAATTAAACAAATTGATATTTATATTTACCAGAAATGTATTGGCACTGGATTTAAAAATAAATGTTTATTTATTTATTTTGAGAAAGAGAGCATAAGGGCAGCAGAGGAACAGAGAGAGAGGGAGAGAGATAGAGAATCTCAAGCAGGCTCTCCCCTGCCAGTACAGAGCCTGATGTATGGCTAGAATTCATGAACCATCAGATCATGACCTGAGCTGAAACCAAGAGTCAGATGCTTAACCAGCCAACCCACCCAGACCCACCCATCCTCTGGATTTTAAATCAAGTGTACAACAACTTTTCCTGCTCGTGTATTTTTCTAGGTATTTTATGATTTCAATTTCTAACATTTAGATCTCTGACACATTTTGAATTTATTCTTATATATGATACACTAAAGGTGACATTTCAGATTACAGAAACAAGGATGCAATATTAAAATAGGTTATGCCTAGACCTTTGAGTAACCTTTCATAGAAAGACAAAATTAGATCCATGACTCATACAATTGAAATTAGTTCGTTTTCTGACCATGGATCAATACTACATTGTTTTAATTATAGAGTTTTTGTGGTATGTCTTAATATCTGGTTTATCTGTTTTAATAACCTTATTTTTAGTTTTTCTTCTTTAGTGCTTTGTTGACTATTCTTGCCTATTTGCTTACCTATATGAACTTTTGATCCATCTTATCTACTTGCACATAAAATCTTTATTTTAAATAAAATGGATTAAAATTATAAATCAACATAGGGAGAAGTGATACGTCCTAAAATGATTCCTTTCAACTAAGATAGAGTGTTGTTTTACTATTTGTTAAAATCCACTTTTGGTTCTTACAGGAATACTTTCAAAGTCTTCACATATAGGTTTTGCTTGTAATTCATCTACTTCATGGAACTAATCAATATTTCCTTTGTAACCAATTATATGATCACTTTCTGTGAATCATATAATTGTGTTGCATGAATACACAAGAAGAGGTTTATTCTCTCTTATAGGGGGCATAAAATTTGACATGTCCTTAATATCTGTACATCTTATATTGCTTAGGCTACTCACTACTTTATCTGATATCAAGATCAGTACCAATGCTTATTTTTTTCACTCATCTTGTTCATCTCTTAAGTATTAACCTTTCTAACTCACTTTGTTTTAGATTTATCTCCTATGTACAGAGCATAGTTGGAACTTGCTTTGTTAACTCAAATGGAAAAAAATATGTTTTTCAGTGGGTATATTAACCCCTTTCACATTTATTAGCATGACTAGTGTGTCATCTTAACTCCATCATAATATTTTGCAATTCTGTGCATTGTGTTATAGTTGCTATGTTTCTATAGAAAATGTGTATTTCTTACTCTTTAATTAACAAGGATTTGGGAGATATTTAGGATGTTTTGTGTTTTTATATTACTACTAACTTTTCTATTTACACATTTTTTTTTTAATGTTCTTGGGGCAACCGGATGGCTCAATCAGTTAAGCATCCACTCTTGATTTAGGCTCAGGTCATGATCTTACAGTTCATGAGATCAAGCTCCCCAGTGGGCTCTGCGCTGATGGCCCAGAGCCTGCTTGGGACTCTCTCTCCCTCTCTCTCTCTGCTTGATTCTCCCTCACATATGCTTTCTTCTCTCTCTCAAAATAAATTTTAAAAATGTTCTTAGTTTCTTGTTATCTTATTTAATATTATACTAGCTACCTGATCAATTTTTACTGTAGTCATTTAACTTCTAATTATTGAATAATCAATGAATTTATTCTACTTTCTTCTTTTTCTCTCTTTTTTCTTTTATTTTTTCTTGTATGATTTTTACTTTATTGCAACATATCATATTTTTTACATATAACACATTATAGGCACCATCTCCTCCAAAGAAACTTGCAAAAGGTACTAAACTGGAAGGTATACTTACTATATCTGAAATTTATTCTTAATTTCTTATTATTTTTAACTTTAAAGGTGTTTTCTCTGACTGTAAATTTAATATTTCCATAAAACTTTATATAATACTTTTGTATATGTATCATAACAGACTGATAGTAATCTATGTACACAGGCCATATCATCTGGATCCTTGGACCTCTTCAATAATTGTTCAGTAAAATCAATATTAGTAGTAACTTTTATGAAGACTGCAAGAGGGTTATGAAATGGTTTTACTAAAAGTGGCATTATTTTACCCATATTCTGCTGTTTTCATTTGTAATCCTTGTTGTTGTCTCTTACCTTATCGAAAGTATTTTCTGAATTCCAGTAGACGTATTTTAAAATAGACATATTTTAGTTACTGGTTCCAAAACCAAATTGTAATTTTGTTAACTCTTTATAAAAATGGCATGCTGAAAAGAAGCTTTTGAGGTGAGAATCTGCTTTAAAACGTTGTATGTTTTAGAGTTTGGAGGAAAGTAATTTCTAGGCTTAAAAAATACATAAAGACTGCAATAAGAATACTTGTGCAAGTTCTTAATTTAAATTTTTATACTGCTATGTATTTCTTTCAGATGTTTCAGTCCACAGATACCAAACTCATTTTAGCTGTCAGGATGCATTTTATCTCTCATGTCTCAAGTTCCTCATTTACAAAGTAGAGATGGTAGTAATTAATACCAGCCCCCTTTCACTCCCAATGGAATTGCAGCAATGAACGTTAACTTGAAGAGTGTTTATAAATTATTGAATAGCATCTCCATTTCCTTAACCATAGTGTTGTGAGGATTACATTTGATAATATGGAGGTGCTTCTGAAAATGTCAAGGTTCTATACAAATGTTACTGTCTGTGATTTGTAGGTCAATTTAGCTGGATGACACTGTATATATGGTGCTAGAATCACCAACTTAATACCATAAATTTAATTTAAATTGTAAGTAAGTAATGTGGTGGGGTTTTTTAAAATCTGGACTATTTATGGATAGTTGGAGGGCATATTCTGTGAAATTTATACACACACACACACACACACACACACATACACACACACACACAGAATAGAAGCAGAATATTAAATTACAGTAAAGTAAGTTCAAAGTAAAGATGAGTTTCAACTGTGATTTATCAGACTTTTAACCTAAATCTGATTGACAGTTAGCTGTTACAGAAAAAGATGAGTATTACAGTTGTTTAAATGTTGAAAATTTTCCAAAGTAACTTGAAATAGCTAGTATGTTGAGCATCACGCTGCCCTTATCCTTGCTCCTTAGAACTTTCCATGACTCAGGTCCTAATGGTTAATCCTTTGACCAACAGGATCTTTCTGGACCTTGTTCCAGGGCTGGGTCAGCTACTGTTCTCATTGATTGATACCTTAACTTCCACCCTTTCCTAACCTTATGTGAATCAAAAGATGAATGGTTGAAGATTTGGGTTGGTCCTAATCTTGATTAACTTTATCTTTGCTTTCTCTCCAGCCTCAGTATCTGTCATCTACCACAATCCACTGCTAGAGGCTAGAAGTGGCAGTCTACTACAGTATGCCTTGTACTTCTAGTTTGAGAAAGTTTTCCTGTCTCTTCCTTCACCTGACTAAGTGCATCTTTCACCCAGCTGAGACATTTGCAAGAAAATAAACTCAAAATAGACTAAAAATCTAAATGTGAGACATGAAGCCATGAAGCTCCTAGAAGTATACATAGGCAGTAATTTCTTTGATATTGGTTATAGAAACATATTTCTAGATATATCTCTTCAGGCAAAGGAAACAAAAGCTGAAATAAACTATTGTGACTATGCAAAAAAAAAAGCTTTTGCATAACAACAGAAGCTATCAACAAAATGACAAGATGACCTATATAATGGGAGAAGATATTTGTAAATGATATATCTGATAAAGGGTTAATATCCAAAATCTGTAAAGAACTTATACAACTAAACACCAAAACATCCCCCCAATACCTGATTAAAAATGGGCAGAGAAACTGAATAGACATTTTCCCAAAGAAGACTACAAATGACCAAAAGATATATGAAAAGACACTCAACATCACTCCTCATCAGGGACATGCAAATTAAAATCACAATGACATCTGTCAGAATGGTTGGAATACAAAAGACAAGAAATAACAAGTGTTGGCAAAGATGAGAAAAGGAAACCCTAGTGCACTGTTGGTGGAAATACAGACTGGTGCAGCCACTGTGGAAAAGAGTATGGAGATTCTTCAAAAAATAGAAATAGAATTACCATGTGACCCAATAATTCCACTATTGAGTATTTACCCAAAGTAAACAAAAACACTAATCCAAAAAGATATATACACCCCTGTGGTTATAGCAGCATTTTTACCACAGCTAAGATGTAGCAACCCAGTGTCCATCAATAGATGAATGGATAAAATTGTGGCATATCTATATCTATATCTATATCTATATCTATATCTATATCTATATCTATCTATCTAAGAGAGAGAGAGAATGGATTATCTTTCAACTGTAAAAAAGAAAGAGATCTTGCCATTTGCAACAACATGCATAAACCTAGATAGTATAATGCTAAGTAAAATAAGTCAGACAAAGACAAATGTCATGTGATTTCACTCATATGTGGAATTTTAAAAAAATGAACAATAATAAAAAGAGACAAAAAATCCTCTTAAGTACAGCCAACAGTTGGTTGCCAGAGAGGAGATGGGTGAGGGGATAAGCAAAATAAAGGAGATTAAGAATACACTTATAGCGATGAGCACTGAGTAATGTACAGAAATGTTCAATTATATGGTACACTTGAAACTAACATAACACTATTAATTATACCTCAATAAAAGTAAATCACTGACCACCGAACAAGATGCCAGCCAGGAAGTCATCACATGTGACCATGGCTCAGAGTACCCCAAAAGGCCAGGTTTTGTTTCATACATGCAAGGTGAAGACCACAAAGGGGAATTCTGCTTCTGTCGACTTGAATGTTGACAACTGAGGCAGCGCAGACTTCAGTCTCCAAGAAGAAACCAGTATTTGACCTCAAGGCAATTCTATCTCGACCCCTCAACTATGATCCACACAAAGGAAGACTGAAACCATGGAGACAAGCTAAAGAAAATAATTCTCTGAAGGAGCATGTAAACAGAGTTACCTTCCACAAGAAAACTTACAAACAACCTCTTCTCCAGAGTAGGGAAGAACAACGGAAGCAACATGAGCAAAAACGAAAGGAGAGAAAAGCAAAGGTTTTGGGAGCTCGAGAAGGCCTCATTATGGCTGAAGATTAAATTTTTGATGTCTTGTAAATATTACCTTATTCTGAATCCTTTTTGTAAATATTTTCTGTCTTCCCCACTTTAGTCAAAATAAACAGATTTTACAAGTAAAACAAAAAAGTAAATCAAAACTTAGAATGCTTATAAAATATAAAATAATTGAAATTTATATATAAAATATAAAACTCAGAAAGGAAAATGTTATAAAACACACGAATTTAAAAAGATTAATCAAACTTAAACTTAATAAAGCCAGGGTTTGGGAATATGGGATTGCCACACTAATGCGAATTCTTTGAACAAGAATTAAAAATAAATTTGTTTTACCTTTGTTCCTTTGACAAAGATCAGCTGATTGTCAATAAGTTGGTCAACTTCTGGCTTTCTCTTTTGTATCATGGATCTATTTGTCTCTTATGTCTCTTAAAATCTGCACTGTCTTGATAACTGTAGTTTGGTGAAAAGTCTTGAATTCAGGGGCACGTGGGTGGCTCAGTAAGTTGAGCATCCGACTTCTGCTCAGATCATGATGTCCTGATTCTGGAGTTTGAGACCCACATCAGGCTCATTGCTGTCAGTGCAGATCCTGCTTCAGAGCCTCTATACCCCTCTCTCTGCCCCTTCACCACTTGTGCTCAAGTGCACGTTCTCTCTCTTTCAAAAAAAAATCAATATTTGCAAAATAACTTCTAGAATTTTCACTGAGATTGCATTGAATCTATAGATCAATTTTGGAAGAGCTGAAATTTTGAAAGTATTGAATCTTCCTATTCATGAGCGTGGACTACTTTTCCATTTCTTTCTTTCTTTTATTTTTATAAAAGTTGTGTAGTTTTCTCATATAGATCTTTTACATATTTTGTTATATTTATACCTAAGAATTCCATTTTGGGGGGCACTAAAATAAATGGTATTTTGTTTTTAATTTTAGTTTCCATTTGTTCATTGCTGGCATATCATAAAACTATTTAATTTTGTATATTAACCTTATATCCTATAACCTTGTTATAATCATTCTTTAGTCCCAGGATTTTTTGTTGACTGCTTCAGCTTTTATACATAAATTATCATGTTATCTGCAAACAAAAGCAATTTTATTTCTACCTTCTTAGTCAGTATACATTTTATTTCCAATTTCTCTCATTGTATTAGCTAGAACTTCCAGTATGATGTTGAAAAGAAGTGGTGAGAAGAGCCATTCTTGCTTTGTGCCTGATCTTAACAAGAAAGCTTCTAGTCTCTCAGAATTAAGTATGATATTAAATGCAGGGCTTTTGGACATACTCTTTATCAAGTCAAACATGTTCCCTCTATTCTTAGTTTACTGAAATTCAGTTGGGGTTTTATATTAATCAAGATGTCAATGCTGCAATAAAATTATTCTCAAAAAACAATTTGTTAAACAATAACTCCTAATACTATATACTTTTTATATACTTTTTATACTTCATAAGCTTGCTCATATTCATTATCTGTTCTCATTTTAGGAATATCGTTTGAGATATATGAATAGAGAGTACAATTTCAAGTTTGAACAAGAAGGAAGCT
Organism: Hyaena hyaena; assembly: GCF_003009895.1. NCBI lineage: Eukaryota > Metazoa > Chordata > Mammalia > Carnivora > Hyaenidae > Hyaena > Hyaena hyaena. The sequence continues at coordinate 87,921 of NW_024082555.1, forward strand.
CATAGCCAGAGATAAAATACATATTCATGGTTCACATATGTTGAGAGAGATCAATTATACATTCTAAAAGCCTTTGTATTACATTCTGTAAGCATTCTTCTTCTTTACCTCTTTCTCTCTGTAACTCAAATTTTGCAATAACTAAGTGAATGTCATTAATCATGTTTGGTTCTGAGGTTTTTTGTAAAAACGCATTAATTGATGGTCTCTGATTTCAAGGACTCATAGTCTTGCAATTTATATAGATAAATAAAATAATAATAACAATATATGTTTATAAAACCCCCAGTTAAAGATGGCATATTGAATATACTTTTATTTCTTCTCTACTCACAACAAATTACAATATTATTAAAGGAATAAAAATATAGAGGTACTCATAACTGAAAAGAAAACAAGCAAAGATCACTTAATACTCAAGATAGTTTTTTTTTAAGACAGGAAAGGAAATTAATTATTCTTATATCAGAGTAAAGGAATCCAGAGGATTCCTCTCTGGAATACCCAGAATACTTATAGAGAAGGATCTCGAAATACTCAGAAGACGGATCCAGGAAAAAAAGAAATAGTTGCTCAGCCAAACTCTGTATAAGTTAACAGACTGACTATCATTCAGGAAAGAGAAAGATATGACGGAGAAAAACAGGGAAAGTAAACATTTTATATTTGTCACCATTCTTTTTTGCATAACCCTCCTCTTTTAAGAGAGCAAACATGAATGCGATAGATACTACAGTTTAGTATCTGTACTACAGTTAATTGTATTTTCACTATATTATAATGTACTTATGTGCTATAGTTAGTGAACACTGAACTCTTTCTTGACTTCCTTCTTCTTTTCTCTCACCATTCTGAAGCTTGAAAAACTAGAAACTCACTTCTCCAACAATACATTCTAGCCAGTATGACCAAAATGGATGTCTGTAGGAAGTTTCCAAAGAGATGTGATGCACAAAGCTACAGCCACATATCACCACCATGAGACAAAAGCAAAATAATAAGGGCACACCAGCTCTTGATATTCTTAAGCTAACAAATGAATGACAACAACTGCCTACTTGTAGATTTCCTGTTATATGAAAAGAAACCAAACACCTCTATTTGTTTAAGTCACTGATAGTTGTGTTTTCTGTCTCTTGAAGGCAAAGCATAGGTAATTACATGTGCATTGAATGAGTGAAGACTGAAAGGGAAAATATACATAATTAATAGAGAAAGAGTTTGATGGAGCAAGATACTGAGATGTTGGAACCCCAGAAAAGAAGTAAACAGGGCCACACTACTGGAAAAGGGAGAATGCTATGAATGTGAGTATAGGCTCACGTAAGAGGATGAAGAGCAAGGAGGGGCAGACTATTGAGAAATCTCTCACCTGAAACTTCAATTTTCTCCATGAGGTAGGATGTAAGATCATTTGCTGTGTGTGCATCCATGCATGTGTGTTTACACATACTTGTTTGCCAAGAGTTTTGAGGAGTCTAAGGAATAATAAAGTTTGAAGTGAGAGTCTAAATAAAGGAGACTGAGAGTTGACTGGAATAATACAGAGATATTAGACACAATATTGAGGACAAAGCTGTAGCTTGAAAATGTGACTTGATGGCATTGTTTGTCCACATCTTTTCTCCTCCTGAGTAGCCTTTTAAGAGATATTTTTTCCCTATTTGCCCTCCTCATAATTTTTAATGTTTACTTATTTATTTATTTATTTATTTGAGAGAGAGAGAGAGAGAGAGAGAGAGAGAGAACATGAGAGTGCCAGCAGGGGTAGGGGCAGAGAGAAAGAAGAGTCCCAAGCAGGCTCCCAAGCTGTCAGCACAGAGCCAGATGCGGGGCTCCATCCCATGAACCATGAGATCATGACCTCAGCTGAAACCAAAAGTCAGACACTTGACCACCTGAGCCACCCAAGTGTCCCATCTCCCCATAAAATTTAATATTATGATACACTCTTCATGTCCTGTATGCTTTGAAGAACAAAAAACAATTATATTACATAAGTTTTTTCATCCTCTCTCCAACCCAAGAACCAATTTTTATTGGAGTGAATAATGATTCAGAGCTTGAGCTGTTCTAGACGGATGAGAACAGATCTGACAAAAGCAAAAGAAACCCCAAAAACAAAAACAAAAACAAAACACACACACACACACACACAAACTGATGAACAATAATTAAACGACTGTATCTTTGCTATTCTAGCATATGAAGTAGTGAAAAGACATGACTTTGGAATCACTTAGAAAGACATGCTTCCTTATCCCAGTTGTATCATTTATTTCCTGTGTGAACTAGGATGCCATGCCTCATCTCTATAATCCTCATTTGTGATAACATATAAAGTACTTAGCACATAGTTGTTAAAAAAAAAAGATGGCATTATTTATATTTGATACTGTTATCATTTTGCCCTGTTGAGATAGTAATTGAAAAAATAAGGGAGTTAACAGATTTGATATAAAAGTTAAAAAATTAAGACATGAAAGGATATTGATGAGGTAAATAGAAATAAGCAGTAAAATAATAATGATGGAATGAACAACTGGTTGTGTTACAAGTGAAATGGTGCAGTCTTAATATTTCATGTAGCAAGCATTTTGGGTTAATGACAATGTCTAGACATATCCCTGGGTATAGTTTTATGGAGTGGATCTTCAGAGCCTTGGAGAAGCAACTAAAAGATGTTAATGTTTCATACAAATTCTCACAGGAACACTGAAATCACCTAAGGCCAGGGAAAAGACTCAGTATGGATAATGAGATTAAGTAGGAATCTGACAGATGATTCAATAATACGATAGAAGCTTAGTAGGATGACATGAGATTTTTAAAAAATCATTCTTATATGTGAAAGCGGAGGTATAATGAATAGGAAGCAGTAATAATGGTCTCAAGAATACTGATGGCATTGTGTTATGCAGGCAGAGAGAAACTTCAGTGGTTAGGAGCAAGTATTACAATTTGAATGATCCTTCGTATTATGTATTTAACATCAAACAACTTATTAAGGTCTTTTGAGTTTCAGGTTCTACAAAACTGGGGCAAAATATTAAAATGTGGGATTATCATTTTCATAACAGAGGCAATGTCTATGAAATGCTGACCAGAGGTCTGGACACTCATAATCCCTCAACAAATTGCAGCTATTTCCATTCCTATCTTCCACTGGGGGCGAGGGTGGGGGGAGTGGAGAGATGGAAATGCATGTGGTCCAGGGGAAAGGGGGATTCCAGTGATGATAAGAGGTGGCACAAAAGAGTCTATATTCCTACAATTGTGTCTGCTGGAAAGAAATTTGGGAACTATCATTGCTGCATCCTGCAGCATTTACCTGTGGTTAAAAACACTAGCTTATAAGAAGGAGAAGAACAAGTGAAATTACCTTTGAAGTGTGAAGTCTTAAAAGCGGAATTTCACAGTAAATCACAATTGCATTTTTCCCCTTTAGACAGTTCATCGATAGTTTATATTGCTGTGCCTCCTGGTAGATTTTCCTTAATGAGAAGGCAAGTTTTAGCCAGCTATAGAATGAGGCAAGAAAGCAGCAATCAATGAAACTTACAGGTTTTGTATATATGAAAGTGACAGAGCCAGTTTCATAATTTCTAACCTGCTGCTCTTTACCCAATTATTTGAAAAGCAAGAACTACTGAGAAAAAAAATCATTATTATTATAATAATGGTAAGAAATATCATAATAAACAGAAAATGATGGCTTTTGTTAGATCTGACAATTATTAAGTTAATTAAAAATTGTTTTAGTATTGAGTATGGGCTTCAATGTGTCATGCTAACACACTGAAGCCTTGAATCAACATCCAATATCCATCTTTTGTATGGCAAAAGATGGCGGAAAGTACTGATCATGTTATTTCATTTGTAATACGAAATGCTGTTATAAGACCTTAACTTTTACTGGTCTGCTAAGACTGGAATTTATTTTCATATCTGTGATATTGTGGTTCATAATAGGAAATACATATTTGTTCTTTGTTCGCATCCCTGGGACAGAGCCCTTAGGATCCTTGAAATTTTCAAAGTGATAACAGTGAAAAATGTGTCTTGATATTCATAACAAACCCCTTTCAACTACACCTGAGTCTACGTTAATGAGGTGCCTTTTAGAAAGCATCTAAGGATGGGGGTTTATTGCCAAGGGAACCAAGTATGTATTAGAGATTTGGAAATTTTTTGTAATAAAGCAGTAATTTAGTAAGTAAACTGGTTGCTTGATTTTTATGAGCTGGTCTAGCAACTTAATCATACTTAAGGGGTGAGTCATTTGGAACCCCCAGGCCACAGGCCACAGACCCCAGGTGGTCAGAATCACCTGGACTTGCAACTGGTGTGTGTGTGTGTGTATGTGTGTGTGTGTGTGTGTGTGTGTATGTGTGCAGTCTTATTAAGACAGAGCCCTTAACATGTGATATCTGATGATATCTCTAGATAGGTAATGTCAGAATAAATATGAATTGTAAAACACTCAGCTGGTGTTGGACAGGTGTTTGGTGGTATGGGGGAAAATGCATTGAAATTGGTATAAGAATCATAATATTGAAACTTAAAGTGCATTATTTTCTATCAGTGATTATTAAAATGACACATTATACATACTACATCTTATAAATATGAGTTTTGTTTTACCTCAGAGCCAAATAATCACTTTTTAGAAGAAAATCAAATTTGTACTTATTAGTTTATATGCAGTTGATCAATTTTACTATCACATGTTGACACTAAAATTTCCCACAGCAATCTGGTCTCTGAGAAGCATAGAAGCACAGAAACTCATAGACTTGAATTAAATAGTGGTTACAGACTTTGGAGCATTTGTGTTGTTTAATAAACATTAAGAGAGAAAGATGATAAATCACCACTTTGTATATAAGAATGCCAAAGTCAGCCATTTGAAAACACTCTTAACACAAGTTTTTAGTATACAGAAACTACAGACAAGTGCTTCAAAATAGGAGAAAAATGTGAAGTTTTATTATCTGAGAATATGATTTTTTAAAATTACATTTAATGCCTTAGAGCAGACATTAACAAAGGCAAATGGCTGTTATGCTTGAAAGATGTGACCATGATCAGGTGATTAGATATTAGAAGAAAGCATCCATAAAAAGAAGAAATTTTTAAGACATGGAATAGTACAAAAGAGAGCTTTTGTATAGCCAGAATTGGCAGTATCCATTAAGGCACTCACCAAGTGTTAAAGGGCTCAAAGAGTTCTTTTTCTTCTCTATTACTAGACCTTTTTGCTGGATTTAAGAGATGGGGATATTAATCTACTTTTTTATGATGTAATTATATCAGGGTTTCTCAAAGTTAGCATTATTGGCATTTTGGGTCCAATACTTCTTAGTTATGAGAGGCAGCCCTGTGCATTATAAGATGCTAAGGACCATTACTGGCCTCTGCCCATTTATGACCAGCCAAATGTCTCAAACATTGCTAAATGTCTGTGAGGGGGTGGGGTAGGGACAAAATGACTCTTGATTGAAACCACTGAATTATATATTTGTTATAACTAATGTGATAATCTGCTATTTTTTAGATCAGCTTGTCAATTTATACAAAGCAGGCTTTTTGAATTTCCATTGGGTTTGCATTGAGTGTTTATATCAAATTGGAAGACTTGTTATTCAATAATGAGTCTTTCAATCTATGAACATGGCATATCTCTCCATTTAGTTAAATCTTGTTTTTCTCAGCAACATTTTATGTATTTTTATTTTTTTAAATAATTTTTTAATGTTTTTATTTTATTTTTAAGAGAGAGAGAGAGTGAGAGCAGGGGAGAAGCAGAGAGAGAGGGAGACAGAGGCTCTGAAGCACACAGAGCCTGATGTAGGGCTTGAACTCATGAACCATGAGATCATAATCTGAGCTGAGGTCAGATGCTTAACTAACTGAGCCACCCAGGCACCCCATCTAAGCAATGTTTTAGAAAAGAGTTTTATATCTCATTTGCTAAATTTATTCTTTATATATATTTTAATATATTTCAATAATAGTATACATGCATATATTGATTTTTATATATTTATACATTGTATTTTTTTCATCTAAGAGTCTTGCCTTTTATTTGCTAAATTTATTCTCAAGCATTGTATTAATTTTGATGCTAAATTAAATTAAATCCTCTTGCTTTCATTTTTGGAATGCATTATTCTGGTAACATAGTAATCTAATGATTTTTACATATTGATCTCTTATGCTACAAAATTAGTAAACTCATATATTAATATTTTTGTAAATTCCTTAAGATTTTTTGGTTGTAAGATCATGCCTCCCTTGAATAATGACTGTCTTACCACTTCCTTTCTAATCTTCATGACTTGTTTTTACTTAATGGCCTTATTTCACTAATGTTGTACTAATATTGAACAGAAGTTGTGAGAGAAGAAATTTTTATCTTGATCCTGAACTTAGAAAACAGTCTATCTTTCACTATTAAATATCATTTTGGCTGTAGGTATTCAATAGATGTTCCTTTTGAGTTTGAAAAAGTTACCTTTTATTCCTGTTATGTTTACAGTAGTTATCATAAATGGATATTGAGATTTTTAAATTATTTTCTGGGTCAATTGAGACTTTCATGTAGATATATCTTATATTCCATGAATACAGTACATAATATATGTTGATATTCATATGTCTAACAGACCTTCTGTTACTGGGGTGAACACTTGGTCATAGCATGTAATTCTTTTAATGTGTTGCTAGATTTAATCTGCTAATGCTTCATCAATAATTTTTTAACTATGTTCATGAAGTATATGGATCATGGTTTGTGAAATTTTGTCTTTTCTCTTCATATAAATTAAGAGATGGTTTTTCCTGAAATTTTGGATATATTTTATAGAGTGTTGGTAATATTGCATCCTTAAATATTGGAATTTAGCAGAGACACACTTTAGGTTGGAACTTTTCTTTGTGGGAAAATGTTTAATTACAAATTCTCTTTAAAAAAAAAACTTTACATGTATTATTCAACTTTTATATTTCTTCTTGAGATAGTTGTTATGTTTTCCTAGGATTTTGTCCATTATATCTAAGTAGTCATTTGTTAGGTAAAGGTTGTTCAAAATATTCCCTTATAGCTTTTTAATTTGGGCAAGAATTTTAGCAAGGCCTTCTCTTCCTTGCTTAATTTGTTGATTTGTGTATTTTCTCATTTTATCTTGTTCAGTCTAGCTGAAAGTTTACCAATATAATTTATGTATTCAAGGAACTGGGTTTAAGAGTCACTGATTTTTCTATATTATTTCTGTTTTCTATGATATTGATTGCTGCCCTGATATTCATTATTTTCCTACTTGGTTTAGGTGTTATTAGTTCTTTTTTTTTCTTTCTGAAAGTTTTACTTAAATTATTGATATTATATATTTTTATTTTTTTAATACAGGTATTTATAGCAATGAATTTCCTATCTTCATCTTTTACTTGATGTATGATCAGAAACAAATTACTTAATACTTATATGTCAGTTATCTTTTTTGTATATGCTATAAAAATACATGAATTATTAAAGAGCTAAAAATGTTAAGTGACATTTGAAGAATATCCTGTATGTGTTAGTTTGCAATATTATTGTCATTTGGAGGCATCTGCCAGGTAAGTTTGGGTAATATAATAAAAGCAAATTGGTTGACATAATAGAAGAGTTTCAAAACTAGTCAAGTTAATTGTTGACACACTAAAAATACTATGGATTCAAATCTTGAGAAAACACAGTATTCTTTACTCAATCTTCTGAACTCATCAACCGAATAAAAGGCATACGGGGCGCCTGGGTGGCTTAGTCGGTTAAGCGTCCGACTTTCGCTTGGGTCATGATCTCGCGGTTCGTGGGTTCGAGCCCCGCGTCGGGCTCTGTGCTGACTGCCAGCTCAGAGCCTGGAGCCTGTTTCAGTCTGTGACTCCCTCTCTCTCTGACCCTCCCCTGCTCACGCTGTCTCTCTCTCTCTCTCTCCTAGAAATAAATAAAAAAATATTAAAAAATAAATAAATAAATAAAAGGCATAGACCCCAGCCAGAACTTTTTTCTTACATTTTTCTTACATTATCCAAATGATGCTCTTCAATTTACTCAACATCAATAGCTGGAGACTTCTTTCAATAATACATGAGACATTTCTAGAGCTCCTCAGCAGTAATCTGGAATAGATTACCTTAAACAATCTCAGTAAATGAAAATTTTCATTCTGATTTTGCAAACAGCTAACTGTTTTTGTTGTTCAATAAGGCAGGCAATGAAGGTCGGCAATGCTATTTATGGCTTTAAATGAAATGAGATACAAACAAAAACAGTTATTTGTTTTTCTTTTCACATGACTGAATGAATATACTTTGTAAGATGAAGTTTAAAAAAATGTCTAGGCGATGTGTCAGTTCTTGGGAGGTGACTGATTTTATCCGGGTTTGATGATTTGTTTAAACCAAAATCAAGCAAATTGACTAAAAAATCTAACACTGCAATGAAACTGCTAAGTGTGAACATCATGGGTTTATGTGCTAATCCTTTAGAAATACACATTATACTGTTTGAGTTCTGTCTGGTTGAAAGCCTATTTGAATTCCATCCACAATCAGATATTATAGAGCTATTTTGTCTAGGCATTCTAAAGGTAACTAAATTCACAATGGGTTTATCCAAGTCTGAACAACAACATCAAAATAGGAGTCCAGACTATAGAGGTTGATGGTTGTTTCTGGATCCAAGGCAATCTCAACAGTGGTAGCTACTTGGAGCTTCTGTTTAGGATTTGCCACATGTGGCTAAGAAGTAACGCTAAATCTGCCTCTGATTTTCTCTTACCTGATCAATCCCCTTCATCAACTTGTCTGCATGTATGTTCTCTACAGTGAGTTGTTAAGATTCATAGTTTCTGCCACTTATCTTTGGTTTTACTCCCTACTCTTTCTTCATGATGCTCCTTTTGCTTCCATTCTTACTTACTGCTAAATGCCATGATTTCTTTGGCGTTTCTTAGTAAAAATATTCAAGAAAATAGCATATGATTTGCTAAGTCATATTTTTCTGCCAAGTTTATAGTAAATACATCATTGGTTACCCTAAGGTTTGACTACATTTGAGCTCTGTGTCCTCAATTTGTTTATTCTTCTAAGGGTAGAAGTGGGAGGGGGTGTGATCCTGACTCCTGGAAAGCTTTCCAACCAGTGGAGATGGTGGGTGGTTCAGGCACTCTGACTGGTGTCTACTACATTAAATAGGCTTGATACTATTTACCCAGCTGAAAGCAGTGAACCTTAGAAATTTTGTATGTAAAAATTCCTTAGCCTAGTGGATCTATTGATCTCTCCAAGAGTTATCTATTGCCCCAAAGAACAGTGACTAAAACATTAGCTTATAAATGTTTTTGACAATCTTTTTCTCAATCCCTGACCAGCTTCAGCACATGGCCAGCTCTGACTTGGTTGAAATAAAGACAAACCTCTTGAGCCAGTTTTCAAGGCAGCCACTGAACTGGCCAGATAATTGGCAGAATAACTGCAATTCTTGACAAATGAGGTTGGTTCTGAGTCCTCTGGTATTGGGAATGAGGGTTGTTATTTTCATGGCTACCAATGAGCAGATGAACAGAAGAGGGTACAGGGGTAAGTTAAAATAATACAAAATGTGTTGCTCTTAAAGAAAAATCAGGGTCTTTTTAAGTAAGTGCTCCTTGGGTTGCTTTAAAATCGGTTAATCTAGAGTTCCTAAAATGTTGATTCTGATATAAGTTCTTTGTCACTTTTATGGAGGAGAATTTCTTACTTCTTTATCTTCACTGACATTACCTACTGTATTTAGAACAAATTTATGACCAAAACATAAAATGAATGCATACAAATCTAACGCCATTCTGATATTTCTATTGTTGACTACTCACAGACATTAAAATAGTTTACCCAGTCTCCACTCTCTTCCATATTTCCTGTGAGCAAAAGCTTTTTGTTGGAGGTAGCAATTTATTCAGCTAAAAACTTGCTATCTTTTGCAGCTGGAACTAACAGCTCGACTCAGATCTAGACAATAAGACATGAGCAAAAGGCTTTTATAGAGATGTGGGAAATCATCTCCTTTTTTGAAGAAAAGAGCAGAATTAGTTGTCTCCCACATATAGCACATCTCCTCACTTTTTCCTGTATTAAATATTTCCTGTATTAAATATGGATATGGTGAACAGAAACAGTCATGTTAGAAGCATTAGACTAAATATAAGGGGTCAATGTTAAAAGCCAAAATAGCAAAACTTTAAAGTAGAAAATCTTGAGTCTCTGATAGTATCACTGAGCAACTGAACCACTGATGCCAGGAGTAACACATCTCCTTGCTTCATACTGGAGACATGACAAAACGGTACCCTTATATGTAAAGACACTGGTGGTTGGGCTTTTTGTCACTTACAAATAAACACTTTTGTAATTGCTTTGACCTATATGATACTTACTTGAAAATAAGATATAAACCCATCAGTTTAATTTTCTCTTATATTGTCTTTGGTGCCCTTGTGTTCTTATTGTACAACACTTGTACTGAATCCAGTTACTCTGAGCTTAATGGAAGTGAACAAAATGGTGTCTGCATTCACTGGGCTCTTCTTATGTGCCTAAGATCTTAAAGCCAGCTTTCCTCCTTTTATCCTAGAAATTTTATGAATATAGTGTTATTGTTATTCACAGTTTATAGATAGAATGTGAGGTTGAAAATTATGAGGGGTTAGTCCCATGTTATACAACCAATAAATGTAAAATGTTGATTTGAACTCAGATTTGTCTTGGTCCTACATTTGTTAATCACTGTGTAAAATTGCTCCCAGAATTAATGATATATTTTACTATACATGGTGAAAGGGATCAAAATGTAACTTAATGTGCAAGCCCTTATTTGCTCAGGATTAATGGGGGGAAAAGAAGAAAGTAGGGAAGAACCTTCCTAACACAACATATATGTTTATTGTATAGTCAAGTTCATTGTTTATGTGTACTTCCATAATGTTTCATATAATAGTTTCTTTATACTCTCTCAGGAAATAGTTATATAACCAAAGTGCCAAAAGTTATCCCTAATGGAATTGAAAATGTCCAGGTAATTCATGTTTTACATTTTTTGGAAAACTACTTTAAGGAAAATGCTAGCAAGGGGTTAGGAGGCCAATTACTGGGCACTTGGCTAATTAGCTTTATTGAACATTGTGTTTGTTTGTCTTGAAAACTGGTATTTGTGGAAACATTTGAACATAGCTATTGCAACAGTCAAATGTTCTTGAATTAGAGCTCTCAGTACCCCTACCTTCCTCTCCCCCAGGGCTCTAGCCTAATTTCAGGAGTTTACTACTACAGAATCCAAGGCCAATCTGCATTTCAAAGAAATGTGCCAGTTCCACTCTTACAATTATGCAAATGACAATTTGATAATAAAAGGCCTTTTAAAAAATGAGTTAATTGGCTTTCAATATATTCAAGAGAACTATCTCATATTTTTTATCTTTAATGAAAAGAGGAAATTCTTGAAACCCTCACAGCACTATGGTCTGTGGTTTTCATCATCTCTCCCCAGCCCCCACACACTCCTCTTTCTTTGAAAACATGTTTTCTTCTTTCATTATGAAATTGGCAATAGACAGGCAAATAGTGAACTGAGTATACACATCATTATTGTGCACAATGCCAGCAGGCTTCAGAATAGCTTGTATTATACTCAAAGTGGAATGAAACATGAAAACACTTTTGTAAGCAGAGTTACACCAATAGAACACTTAGGGAAGGGAGAAAGATGGAGAAATAATTAGAATTCAGGGCATGAAAACAAACTTTTCTTGAATATTCATCACCCCTAAATCTTCAGCCCAATAAGAATAGGTATATGCTACATGTTATCCAACCAGAAAATGTTAAAGCCAGAATTCAAAGGGTCCTGTTGACCTCAATGCTGCTTCTCTTTCAACTAGGGCAACAAAGGATGTCTTAAAATATATGAATATTAAATGCATTTTTATGAACAATAAGAAACAAGATAACCCACTAGAAATTGGATTATTTGTTCCTTGGTCAGATAAAAATGTTAAGTTTCTTTGATCAGATATTCAAGAGGAAGACCTGTCTTCTATTACTTTTAACAAAGCAACAACAGCAGCTTAAAACTAAATAAACAAAACTAAACTGAAAATCAATTACTATTAGCATTGAATTGTTTGGTGCTAACTAAAGATAGAGTAGGTATTAAAGACCCAGAGGAAATTAAAATTGACCTGAGAGTGTATAGGATTTAATCAGATAAAGTAGAAGAGGGAAGCCATTGTACCATAAAAGGGGATTCTTTTATTTAAGAGAGTGACTCTTAATTTTTTTAACAGTGGAAATTTAGCACTTTACCTTTTTCTTTTCTTTTTTTTTTTTTTTTTTACAAATAGTTTATTGTCAAGTTAGTTTCCATATAACACCCAGATTTAGCACTTTATCTTGAACACTTATTGCTTGTGTGTATACTTAGTAGTGTGTGGAGAAATGTATATGCCATTAAACTGATACAGGCTTTTACCTGCAGAGAAATGGCTTGCTGGTTGACAGTATAAACTCAAAATCACAATCAAGTATGCAAGTGGACAAGAACACAGGCTTGGGCTTTAAGTGAGATGAGATTCAAATCTCAGTTTACCAAGGTTGGGTTCTAACTGTGGGCAGATTGCTGGGTTTCTCAGACCCTGTGTCTGTTATCTATGAAACAATAGTAAAGGTGCCTATAAAATACAATGAGAAATAAATTAGAACACAAAAAATAAATATTCAAGATAAAGTGCTAAATTTCTTTTGTAGGGTCAATATATTAATATAGAGTTTGATACTTGTGCATATTCAATCAATGTCTGATAAAATGAGACTTTCCTAGAGAACAACTCAAAATACATTGTGGGGGGGTATTGAGAAATCTGCTCAGTAACGATTTGAGAGATTAAGAAAAATATTCAAGGATTAATAAATAGTTAGCTTTTAGGGCACAAATGATATAGAGAATTCTAAGCTTGCATCCTGGGGTTCATTGTTTCATGATAAGCACCATCCAAGCGGTACTCTAAATGAAAAAGAACTATTAAGACATGTATGTGTTGACATGACCTAGCCAAGAATTCCACCTGCTTTCCTTTCTGAGTTAGTTTTCAGTGTTCCAGTGCTTGTTGATTTGGCTGTCTTGAAACCTAACGTGCATGATAATGTTGCATCTCCAACCCTACTTGAGTGCCAGGTTTACAGATAAACATGTTAGCTATTTATTCTAGATTTTTCCATATGGTTTGGTTAGCTGTTCATAAGAGGGCTGCAAGTGAGGGAGGGTGGCACGTTCTTCCTGATGCAGTGTGAACAGGAGGATAGTGGTTGATGAGGCACTTACCTTTCACTGCACAATTGTATACAGCACCTGAGTAAGATCTACTGAAACTTTCAGGGAAACAGACTGTGAGTGACTCCCATTATGCTGTTCTTATAGCCCTCATTTGCAATTTTCAACATAGTAGTGTGAAAGCATGCCCAGCTGCCAGCAAGTGACCAGAGAAAAACACAAGGCAGAGCCAAGGAACATCTTCTACTCTAGCAGGACAGTGGGACTGTTGGATGGAGGTCTGATTTCTTTTGTAAAATGCTAGGGGAGCTGCAGATACACCGTAGCACATTCGAGAGACAATAGCTAGGGTTAGATTTATATTATTCAAGAAATCAGTGCAGGGATTTGGGAATAAGAATATTTAATCTAATCTACAAAGCTAATTCTTAGGTCAGGACCGTAAGTATGAAAATTGCCTGCATATTTGTAGGCAATATTAAATAAAAGAGAAATTAGAATTTGTTCTGTGTGGTCTCAGATTATAGGTAAATCTAGTATTACTGGTTGAGAGGGAAGGTAATTCCAGTGTGAATCAAGAGAAAGCATTCTAATGTTTAACATCATTCAAATTAAACTATGTAGTCACAAGAAACAGAATTCCCCTTCACTGGAGATGATAAAGATGATATAGAGGATATTTAGTCTTAGATGATATCATGATATCATCTTATAAAGATGATATAAAGGATATTTAGTCTTAAATGAGTATCCTCTTATAAACAGAGTCATTAATTAGCCAATTAATGGTGAAGGTAGGACAATGCACAAAGTCCACCTGTTTCCACTTGCCTTGCAATAAATCCCCAGGATTCAGGATAATTTGACCCAATTTATTATTGATTAGCTCATACATATTCTTAGTTGAATGAGATGTTGCACAGGCTCTGTGTGTTTGCCATGAGATAGAAAGAGGATTTCAGGTGAGAGCAAAATCTGCCCTGAGGGCAGTGAGAATATGAACACCACTCTTGCACCACTCAAGTGAGACACACAGCTGCTGTGTTGTTGGGTTACCAGTCCTGGTTATAATGATACCTTACTAATGCAGACAATATATATTTATGTTCCTCACTTCAAATCAACAAAAACATCTTAATTTCATTCCCAAAACAATTCTGAATCTATCATTTTCTTCTTCTCATATTTTAGATTTCCATCCCTTATACTCTAATTTTATAATAGAGTTCTCTGACTGCCCTCACTACTTTCCATTGTACCCAACTTGTTAGACTTATCCCTGGGCAACCTTAAGGAGCTAGCTAAATTCAAATAAAATCCTTCAAAAAAATCTACAGTCGTTCCATATTTTCCATAAACATAATTTCTAAACTTATATCTGACAAATCATTTATTTTATATAAAGTTATATGTAAAATTCTACTATTTAACTAAATAATGACATATTTCTATGTTATTAAATGTTATATATCATGATAAGTTTACATTTGCTTATTATTTAACTAGTTACTAATTTATTTTTGAATCATTTTGATTTTGATAATGTTTTAAAACTGGCTATTCTAGATAACAGTTGCCTTTTTATATCAGTTTGTTCCTTCACTTTAATTTAAATATGTACTATCTAGAAAACCTTGTTGCCAGCCATTGTGAATCATATTCTCATTATAAGATGGGATTTCAAAATGTGTTTTAATCATAAATCATTATGAATATAATACCTATGTAATTTAAACCTGTAATGCTCAGTTTGCTTGAGCCAGAAGTTTGAAAAAAAAAAAATAAAATGTCATTTTATTTTCAAAATTGAGGTGTAAAAAACTCATTTTCCTGAATCAATAAATTTTTCATTCAGAGGAAGTTCAATCGATTCTCAGCAATTTATTCTTATTTTTTGTGTTGGATGTATCCAAAAATATCATATAAACTTTTACATCCCAAGAATATCATTTAAAATTTTTAAAATCCTGTATTGATTATCCTTAAAGTTAATTCACTCAAAATTGTAAAGTTCATATTGTTCAATAAGCCCAAACTTTGAATTTTCTCTTGGAATTCTGAATCTTTCATCAAGGTATTATCTGTGCAACTATTGAATCATCAAATCAAGATTATGTAGCTTGTTAAAACAGCAAACTATGTAAGCTGGTATAATCGTATCAGATAAGTATTTCATTAATGGATTTTTCTTTGTCATGAAAAAATGGTGCTTTCTTGTCTCATTAGAAAAATTTGTACCAGAGTCTTCCCTCAGCACAGCCAATGAACTTCAGTAAAAAAACACATTTGGCAAATTACTTCCTGTTTCATTAAAAATATATTCAGAGTATCCATAATTGACACTTAATAAATTCACATTTATATGTCATTATTTAACATGTTTTTTTCTGTTAATGCTGTCATCACCTAAATCACCAATCCTTATCTTTCTAACATTGCATGACCATTGGAACACATTTCAAAGCATATTTACTGGAAGCTGGTATTCCTTTAATTTTCTGCCATCATTTTCACACCATCAATACAATTGTCCTATAAATTTTTTATTATATAGTTGATGGTGTATTAAAATTCATCTAAATACACAGACATATTTTCTCTTATTGAATAACTCTATCCTGTGAAGAGATGCAAAATATCTAAATTCTCAAGCAAGTAAACTAGAAATATCTTGCACAAATGAAATTCCCCAAACTATTTCACCAAAGACATTAAATACACAAGTCATTTCATTTAGATATCTTTAAAAACAAACACACTCTCTAATTTTTGACATGCCTCATTTTTCTTCAAGGTAGCTGTGATTATGCTGCATGTTTATTTGTCTACTTATATGTTGTCTATTTCTCACTTTAGCATGCATACATTTTCTGCTGCATATTTTTGATCTAGAAAACAAAACACTGTCCTCATAATAGGTGCTCAATAAATGTATTTTTGAAAAAATTAACAAATATATATTCCCGATTTCTTCTTTCAACTAAATAATACTAACTAGATTTTAATAAGGGTTTCCTTATCTATAACACTCGTAAGCAAAGCCAGCATCATAGAGTCTTGTCAACACTTCTTCCTGAAGATGTATTTCTCTTCATTACATATGTGCATTTATATTATAAGATTAAATTTTCTTTGCATCATTATTCTTATAACACAGAGTAAATGAATTTAGGCTGAAAGCAACAAGAATCATTTTATGTTCCTTATGTATTGTTTCAGTATAATGTAATTTGGCAAGGATCATATTATTTCTTTGCAAAATCACTGTAAAAGTTCACCTTGTAGATTTGAACAACAGACATCGGAATAATAATTAAATCTACATGAAAATAATTTTCTTAATCCTTTCATACATATTTTTGTGATGTTTTGTGATCACAACTACTATCAGGATGAAATTTTAAACTTTTTTTTTTTAATATTTTTTATTTATTTCTAGGAGAGAGAGAGAGACAGCGTGAGCAGGGGAGGGTCAGAGAGAGAGGGAGTCACAGGCTGAAACAGGCTCCAGGCTCTGAGCTGGCAGTCAGCACAGAGCCCGATGCGGGGCTCGAACCCACGAACCGCGAGATCATGACCTAAGCGAAAGTCGGATGCTTAACCGACTAAGCCACCCAGGCGCCCCAGGATGAAATTTTAAAACTGAATATCCAGTTCTGACTGCTTCTTATGGTAAGCAAATACCTTAATTCCTCAAGTTGATTTGGGAATATAGTGCAAATTCCAACAATATCCTCCCATGGACGTGGGATATAACTAACTCCCCTTTAGTGGAGAATGTAAAATAAGCCATTTACCAAAATCTCATAGAAGCAAAAAAGGGACAGACAAACAAACAGAACCATTCCCTCCAATAAAGTACTCAGAGTTCCTACTGAGTTTCTCCTTCTATCTGGTTATGTCCAGGTAAAAATACAGGACACTTAATCTGTGATTCAGTAAGGAAGACACACAGACTGCAACCTAAAGTACAATTAGTGATGGAGGATTTTCACACAATATGACTAAGAAAATAGATTACATTAAAACTCATATGTAAATAGATGTTCCTGGGTGGCTCAGTCAGTTAAGCATCCGACTTAAGCTCAGGTCATGATCTCATGGTCCATGGGTTCAAGCCTGCATTGGGCTCTGTGCTGACATCTCAGAGCCTGGAGTCTGCTTCAGATTCTGTATCTCCCTCTCTCCCTGCCCCTCTCCTGCACATGCTCTGCCTCTCTCTGTCTCTCAAAAATAAATAAACATCTTGAATGTAGAGAACAAACCGAGGGCTGATGGGGGTGGGGAGGAGGAGAATGAGGGTGATGGGCATGGAGGAGGGCACTTGTGGGGATGAACACTGGGTGTTATATGGAAACCAACTTGACAATAAACTATTAAAAAAATAAACTGACAAATAAAAAATGAAAAAAAAATTAAAAACCTCATATGTAAATAGACATTATCTAGATGAAGAAAATTCGGAAAAATAAAAAGGGTAGAATTTACATGCAGAAGATGGGGGAGAATACCAAGACAAAAAATTAAATCCCCTAAGAAAAGTATAAAATTTCAGACATATAAAAATTGGTATCAGAAAACTAGTTGAAAAAATTAATTTGATATGCCAAGATGACAACGATATGAAGATAAAACAACAGAGAGATAAAAATGTAAATTCCAGAACTAAAGAAACAAATTAATGACCAAAATAAATCCAGCAAATACTACTATATAACTTAGAACATAAATGAATCAGATAACTCATGATTGAAAATCAAGTTTCTTCTGTAGAAAAAAAAAAAAAAGATTTTTTTAAATTAAATTGTCGGAGACTGGCTCTGGCCAGGTCCATGGGTCCCTGAAGGATGGATGGTGTCGGCGAGGGAGAGGTGAGAGAGGCCCGAAAGTCTTTCTGGACACCAGGCAGGCATCTCCACTCTGACTGGGGCTCAACTTTATTTTATAATTAAGTGTTTAGGGGATGGCACGGAAGTGGCATTTGCTTTAGACAATGATTTCTGATAACAAACTTCTTTGATATGTAAGAATTTCCCAGAACATAGATTTGTAGAAGACTCATGCGTAACCTTTATCAATAGTGATTGAGATGCTTATCCTATGGGGAAAAAGGTATCTTTAGCATATCAGACAATGTTTTTAGCATAAAAGGGTGAGCTTACTTCTCTGGGAGCAGGGCTCAAACAGGTCTTTCAAGAGATACCTTGGTTCCCATAATCACAAAAGAAGAGGTTCCTCAATAGGTTTCCTCACAGGGAGCAATCAGCATATTCAAGGCCAGAATAAGTCACTCCAAATACTTGATAACAAATGCCTTGGGATGGGGGGTGTCCAGTGCTCCAAGCAGAAACAATTGGGTGGGGGTGGATGTCTGTCCTTAACTCTAAATTAGGCTCTTTGTCTCAGGGCCAGAATCAAGTCCCCTTTATTATGTAAGTCTTGAATCTGCAAGGTCCTTAGGAAGAGCCTTTTAACAATCATCCACAATGTTTTCATCTGAAATCTCTTTGGAAAAGGCAGGGACATGCCTTTCCTTATGAGCAATCTGTGTGGGGAATATCGGTCTGATCTGGAATATTGTGAGGCCTGGTCAATACCAGCAGCCTCATTTTCAACATGAGCCAGTAGTAGCAGGAGGAGATACCAGTTTTCGTTTCTCAAGGCAGGAGCTATGCAAATGCTACCATTTCCTCACTATGACTGTCATCCAGTGAGGCCAGTGCAGGTCCCAGCATTAAATGAAGAAAAAATTTAGAGTAATGCCAAGGGGAATGAAAGATACAAGGGTCTAAAGTGTTCCCACAGAAATATAATTAATAAAAATTAATATTAAAGAGATAAAAAAGATGCCACAATTAAGAAATGGCTTCCTGAGACAAAAATAGGAACTGGATATTTAAAGGACAAACCACATGTTAGACAGAAAAAAAAAATGATCCAGAATGAAAAGACCTAGCCATACATTGTGACATTTTTGGATGTTAAACATAAAAGAAAAAAAAAAAAAAAAAAGAACTCAGTAGAAGAAACCAGAGGCCAGTACTTTCATATCTGAGAGAAAGTGTGGCCCCACTATAGCACCTACTACAGTCAGCTTAGGAGACGGAATGTGATCGCTGAAGGACAGCGGTCTCTATGAGCCCTTCTTAATGGACACTGATGGTGGGAGAGGCTCTGGTAAGTCAAAAGGACAAAATCGTAATCTTAAACATTTAGTTTGGAGAAACTGGTTTATGAAAAATAAATGATGTGAGCATTTAATTCATTTACATATACACACATAAAAATATTGTTCGAGAATTATGCTTATAGAGGAAAATATAAATGGTCTAAATCTCCACAGTTTGTGAGAATACAATAATTAACTCAGCTTCTGGGGGCAAGCAGAAAGGAAGAGAATAAAGTTTAGTTTTTTTTTTTTTCTTTTGTTTTTTTTTTCAGTGGGGGAGGAGAGCACAAGCAGGGCAGGGACAGAGAGAGGGACAGAGCATCTGAAGCGGGTTCTGTGCTGACCGTCTGACAGCTCAGACTCCCAAACTCTGAGATCATGACATGAGCTGAAGTTGGGCTCAACCGACTGAGCCACCCAGGTGCCCAGGCAGTTTCTTTTAGTCTTCTTTCAAAATCTTAAATTACAGAAGGGTCATTTCAAAATATAATATCCTATTGGAAATAAACATCTAGGTCTCTACTGTCCAGAACAGTACCACACGTGGCTACTGAAAAGTTGATCTGTGACTGATCTGAAATGAGATGTCTTCTAAGTATAAAATCCAGAATAGATTTCAAAGACTCACATGAAAAAAATTAATGAGAAACATCTCAATAAATAGTTGTATATTGATATGATACTGACATGATAGTATTTGGGATATATTGGGTTACATAAGATACATATTAAAATTAATTTCACTGTTTATTTTTTATATGTTAAAAGTGACTGCTAGAAAACCTAAAATACATATGTTCTTCACATTATATTTCTACTGGACAGCACTACCTTACATTTGATTTACTTCATATTTGTAATACCTGGTAGGTAGTAGTTTTTAAGTAATTATCTTGGATATATTGCATATGTGTATATACACATATATATGAGCCACTCAGGCGACCCTCAATTTTGCAATTTTTAATAGGTGTTCCCAAGTGTTTCTCCAGAAACATTAAACTAAGCTTCACTCTCACCAACCAGATAAAAAGGTTCCAATTTCCATGAACTCTTAAAAACAATGCTTATAATTAAAAAGCTGTATTGTACTTTGTTTTTACCTAATTTTATGTCTTTTTTTTATGTTATGAGCAGTGGGAACTTGATGAATGTTTTTATTCTTTTTTCATAGAAAAAAAAGAGATCCGACTAAATTTCAGGAGACTCTGTTTAATCTATTCCTTCCTTTTTATATATAGTCTAATAAAATGAAACAAGTAAAAAAATTCTATATTCTCTAATTGCATATAAAAGTTAAAAGCTAATTTACTTCGATAGATAGGTACTCTATGGTATTCAATTCATTTGAACTTGCTTCTTTGTAAGAGCAGTAGCAATAAAACATGGAAGAAATATATTCTGTTTTGCTTTGTATTTTAAGGTTTTGCTGCCTTTGTTTCAATTTACACGCTGCTATAATTAAGCCCTTGAATTCAGTTATTGTCAACAGGGACCCTAATCATAAAGTAAAACAGTGATGTTTGGTTAATTACATGCAGGTGGTTAGAATTCCAATTATCCTTGCTTACAGTTACCTGGAGTACCTGAAAGAGGCATTTGGGAAGTAACAGTCTGCGTGGGTTTGGGATTAGTGATATCAATACTATAGCTTTTTTCTTTTATAGTTTTCTCAATAATTAGAGTCACAGAGACTATTCTGGATTATGATCTGGAAATGAACTGAGAGTGATAGATTGCAAGGTAATGTTGAACATTCAGGGCCTGGAGATCATAATCTCCTGAGGCTGGAGGTACTTAACAGGGCATTATAAAAAGTAATATCATAAAAACTGGTAAAGCGAAAGGTAAAATTTCAGACTTTCAAAGGCAGATCATATGATAATGAGTGCCGAGTCGAGTGGTCTCTTGCCAGGTTTGTGTGCCCTGTTAGAAATTCTAAGAGGAAACATGCGTAACCGGCAGTGTCAAAAGGAAAGATTCAACATTTAAAATTTAGTGTACCTAGTGTCCCTTCTTCTAAAGCACTTTTTTTTTTTTTTTTTTTTTTTTTTTTTTTTTTTTTTTTTACTTTTGTATCATGTTCTTAGTAATCTCGGAGGCAAACTTCTGAATCTATATTTTTTAGTATTTCTTAGTTGTCAGATAGCCTCTAGTTTAGCTATTTGTATGATATAACTATTAGTTAGAAATTATACCCCAGTCTGAAGACTAAATGGATCGCTCACATCCACAGATGGGAGAAGCAGGGCTGAAATTTGAGCAAAGGTTTGTGGGATTTCAAAGCCAACACTCATATGGTTAAGTCATAAAGGCAAATACCCAAGAGCATATTATAATTTTTAATGTTTATTTTTCTTTTTGAGAGAGAGAGGAAACCACAGGGGAAGGCTAGAGAGAGAGAGGGAGACAGAGGATCCAAAGCTGGCTCTGCGCTGTCAGCACAGAGCCCCAGGCAGGGCTCAAACTCACAAGATGTGATATCATGAGTTGAGAAGGAAGTCAGATGCTTAACCACCTGAGACACTCAGGAACCCCTGTTATGATTTTTTTTAAAGTTTCTGTTTCAGACATTAAATAGCTCATGTCAAATGAGAATGATAAATAATGCATCAATACCAGAAACACATTACTGCAAAAAAGGTGTCCTCCTCTCCAATGGCAACAACCACATGTCATATCTATTTGTGATCAGGTAGTACCATATACACAAATTCTTCAAATGTCTTCACAATAAAGTCCTAGCACAATTTTGAACCTGCTTTCTTCTATCACTGTCTATCTCCTACTGTAGTTCCATACATGCTGAGTATCTTGTGCTTACTTAAACAAGCCATAATTTCACTGATATTTTCTCTTTCCTAGGACAAAAACACTCCTATCTCTCTGACTGCTAAACATCTTCTACCCACTCTTGGTGCGGTTGACTTCTACTTATCTTTCATTTTTGTTTCTTTCTGAGACAGTCAGCCCTTCTCTGTGGTAATATTTCATATACGCCCCTATTGTCCCATACTATATTATACCATACTATGCTGTACTCTAATTTTCTGTCCATTTTTCTGCCTTTCACAATATAATTTGCATAGTTGAAAGGCAGGAGATTGCTTCAATCAGAATTGTAATCTACATTGATTAGGGCTTGGCATATAGCAGACTTTGAACACACATACACTGGCTTAATGAATTATTCCTAAAAGAATAGGTTAAAACAACTTTCTTAAAAGAAAAAAATATATACTCTCTATTAATGTTTCCACTATGTTTTATACTATATGTCTTCCAAGTCTAATCACTCACAGTGACCTTTGATTCACTTATCTCCGTTATTCACCTTAAAACCAGTAGTGTTCTGTTAAATGTTATGTTATTGTTATTGTTGCTTATTACCCTGGCTCCTCTTCCTGTTTACTCATATTATTAGAGAATGCTTAGGTTACATGATTAGATTTATTGCTGGCTTTTTTCCACTTCCATCTTTTCCCTTTGTTATCAATACCAAAGAGTGAAGCCAGAGAATAATTTCTTAGGTCAGAGATGAGATAGCTGAGCTTCAAAGATCAAACTGGACTTTTCCACAGCCACACTGGACCACATTATTCTGGTCTGGAAAGCCTTGATGGAGCAAATTTACTTTGGGTTGCCTCCAGCCCCTACCCACCAAAAGCCCTAGGAGAACAAATGAACTAGAAGGAAGTTATCAGGGACTTTACCTCAGTTTCAAATAGTTTCAATCTCTACAGTTGGATGAAGATGCTCTTGCACTAAAAGTATTGATAAAAGTTGACAAATTCTATCTGGAGGACAATAATATTATCTTAGGTCTCAAAGTTCTACAAGCAATCACTACAAATATAATGACCTGCACAAAATCAAACATACCCACGCAGATGAGAAGATAATACCATCTGGATGAAAACCAACATGAAAAAAGGAAGATCTGAGCCATAGGAGTTATTGGTAGTAGACTTGTCAGTTACAGAATTACATGTTCTTCAGTTCCTGACCGAAATAATAGTTCTGTTGGACCACAGGCGAATTGGTGAGATGCTATTTTAGTTAGAAAAGGTGACTTCCAATACCAGAATGAAGTGAGTAAGCCAAGTAAATATCTGGAAGTAGAATATTATAGATCCTAGAGTTTAGATGTGAAAGGCCCATAAGTGATAAAAATAAAAAGGGTGAAGTTATCTCAAAATCAGTAAGAAGGCTAGTGTGGCTGCATCAGAGTGAAGGAAGAGGAGGTCTCGCAGACATAGTCAGGGGTCAAGTCAAGCGAGGCTTTACAGGACACAGTAAAGAGTACTGAGTTTCTTCTCAATGTGAAGGGAATCTTACAAAAGGCATGGAAGCTGATTTGTCTTGAATTTTTTTAAAGAATATTATTTGTGGAGAAAGACTATAGAATAGGATTCCTCAACCTAAGAATCATTAACATTTTGAGCCAGATAAATTTTTGTTGTACAGGGCTGTCCTTTGCACTGTATGGTGTTTAGCAGCATCCCTGGGCTTTGGCCAGTAGATACTAGTAACACCCTGTAAGTTATGACAACCAAAACTGTCCACAGACTCTGCCAAATTCCCTTGGTAAGAAGGAGAGAACAGTCACTCTCGGCTGGCATACACCTGCTATACAGGTCAAGATCGCAGGCCAGAAGTTGTATGAGAAGGCCACTTCAGTGGTATCAGTAAAATGGTGGCCTGATATAAGATAGTAGTGTTAGATATAATGTAAAATGTTAGATTGAGATATATTCTGAAGTTAGAGGGTCAAGATGTTATTGAATGTGGAATAGGAGAAAGAGAAAAGTTTTGGAGTGGAGTTAGGGATCTTAATTTTTTATTCTTCCATAGACCACTTGGTCATTTTGATGAAGGCTATAGACCTTTCTCAGAATATTATTCAATGAATATACTATATACCATCCAAAAGAAAATCAAATATACTAAAGTGAATTTGCAGTATTGTGATTTATAAGAAATATATATTTCATGCAGAAGACCACATGTATATTTGGTATATATTTGGCCTCCCTTCATGGTTCCTGGTTCACAGCTCCCTAAGTCTTGAAATTTCCTAAGTGATAAGAGCAATGGGAGCATCTTTTGTCATACTATTTAATCCTGCTCTCAGTTCCTGAAATCTGATTCCAGGTCATAAAGGTAAAATAGATATCGTCTCATTCATAAGCCCCTTTCCACCACAGCTGGGTTAATGTTAATGAGATGACCTTTGAAAAGCATCTAAGGAAGGGGACTGGTTGCCAGAGGAACTCACCTCAAACAGAGGAGGGGAAACTCTTAGTCCCACTCCCTGATTTCCTGGGAGGGGAGAGGGGCTGGAGGTTAAATCATTCATAAATGGCCAATTATTTAACAATTCATGCCTATGCAATGAAGCCTCCATAAAAACCCAAAATTACTGGGTTCAGAGAGCTTCCAGGTTGGCAAACTTGTGGACATTCAGGGAGAGTGGCTCAGAGGGACCACAAAAGTTCTGTACCCTTTCCCTATATCTGGCCCTACACATCTCTTCCATCTGACCATTCTTGCGTTACATCCTTTTACAAAACACAGATGACCTAGTGAGTAAGATGTCCCTCTGAGTTTCCACTCCAGCAAATTAATTGAACCCAAGGAGGTGGAGGTCTGTGAACCTTTTATCTATAGCCGGTCAGTGAGAATACAGGTAACAAAAACCTGGACCTATAATTGGCGTTAGAGGGGATTGTAGGACCCTCCAATTTGCAGCTGGTTGGTCAGAAGCACAGGTAACAACCTTGTCACTGGCATGTGAAATGGTGGTGGGTCAGTAGTCTTGTGAGACTGAAACTTGGGGAGTGTGATGCTATCCCAGGTATCCCTGGGATACCTGCTATCCCAGGTAGTTAGTGTCAGAATTGAACTGAATTTTCAGACAACCTGCCTGCACGCTGAGAACTGCTTCCTACTGGCATCAGTAACACCCCTCTTCCTGCACAGTGGCATTAGGTCCAGGACCTAGCATACTAAGAGAACATGAATAGAAACTTTAACAGAAATCTAGGAGTACCTGGGTTGCTCAGTCAGTTAAGCTTCCAATTCTTGATTTTGGCTCAGGTCATGATCTCATGGCTCTTGAGTTCGAGCCCCATGTTGGGCTCTGTGTGGACAGTTCAGAGTCTGCTGGGGATTCTCTGTCTCTCTCTCTCTGCTCCTTCCCCTGCCCTCAAAAATAAACTTTAAAAAACGGAAATCTACTTTCCTAGTAATGTCTCCACTCTTTTATGTTATAGAAGCAAATTCTACACTCTTTTATGCTCTGATAATAAAACCTTTCTCCCCATAGATTATACTGTCATTGTTTTTCTCAGACAGAGTTTAGTTTTTTATAATCACATATTTTAACTACAGCATTGAGTTCATAGCCCCTCAACTGAGAAACTATGAATCTCTGAGAGAGTACAGATCCTGATCACTAAGTCATTATTTTTATTTGCTATAAAGCAGTAAAAAATTGACTTCATTCTTTTCAGACTTTTGAATGACACACCAGAAAGAACTTGATGCTGTGATATACTAAAAAATGCAAAATTCTTTGTTACCTTAAGCTTTCAGTAATTCTCACCAATCTGTAGGCAATTTTGAATACTGCATCCCAGGAAAATTTCAACTTAAGCTACTCTGCCTCATTGTCAACTGATTGCCTATTAGGAGAAAAATCTTGCAGACATTGGCATATGAATTTAAATGAAACTTCCTGATGGTTGTTGCAACTTAGAAGCAACACCTGCTGCCCTTTTGAAATAATTTGCATCCTTCCTCTGGTTTCTGTGGGTCCTGTTCAATGAGCCAGAGACAGATGCTTCTATCAGCCCCAAAGCTCCTTTTCTATTACCTCATTTGATTCTCCCCTTGAAGTAAGACCAAACTTGATTCTTGTGTTGGGGTTAAGGTTTGAAAAATTTATCAGTGAATTTAGAGTGAATACTCTGGACTGGCAAACTCAACAGATTGGGCTGTGTCTTAGAATCATAAGTCCTGCTCTATCAACATCAGCAATTTTATCTTTTTACGATGGATAGAATAATCTTTTCTGATAAAATGAGATACTCAAATTATTTATAAACAATCCAGTGCTAAGCAAATCATAAGCTTGATCACAGATAATCCATTTTGACTGGGCAGTGGGAAATGCTTATTAAAACAGAATCTGAATTAAAACTGCCTGGGTTTTGAGTCTTCCATCTGATCTTGAATAAACTACTTTGCCAATTAAAATCAAGCATTTCCAGAGTGCATGGGTGGCTAAGTTGGTTAAATGTCTGACCCTTGATTTTGGCTCAGGCCACGATCTCACAGTTTGTGACCCCCATTGGGCTTTGTGCTGTCAGGGTGGAGCCTGGTTGGGATTCTTTCTCTCCTTCTCTCTCTACCCCTTCTCCATTCATAAGGATACTGTCTGTCTCTCAAAGTAAATAAGTAAGCTTAAAAAATAAATGAAATAAATTATTTTCATGTTCAGAATATGGATACCCCCATTATATCATAGATATGGTAAATATAATTTAAAAACATATAATGCTTGGCACATTGGAAAATACTATTAGTAAAAACATTATTAATTACTTTAATAAAAATTATCTCTCCAATCTTATTAAAGATTGCTGTTTTGTAGACAGCAATCCGAGAAGAATTCATTTCCTAAATATTAGATGTAACTTGTTAAAAATCTGTTTGCAAACCTTTGACAGCATTAAAGGTCGTTAACATTGCTAATTGTAAGACGTCACAGGAATGGATATGATCAGGAGCATAAATGAGTGAGGAATGATGCTTTGATTCAGCTTTCAAAAAAATGGAAGAGGATGAGTGGTTTTCTCCCCACTTTAGTTAGAAACACACACACACACACACACACACACACATTCACACATATATTTAGCTCTCTATGTGCAATGTTTATTAATAGACAAAATACGTTGTAAATAAATGGCTTCTTCATCAGAACCTAGTGTGCACTTTCCTTTGTAATTGAAAGATGTCTCTCATGGTGTGTCATGTATTAAATGTGCAATTCAGTTTGGGGAAGTATTGAACTCATTCATACACTCATGTAGTGCCAGGAAGAAATTATATTATTACATTTTCTGAGCTACATGATGAGCCCGATGTACTTTCAATCACTGAGACAAAACTTCGGAAGTCTTGGGTCAGTTGGAGAGTTATGACAAATTTACCAGCAAGTGTGTGTGGCGAAAGAGCATTCCTCAAGGGAAACGCAGTAATAATTATGTGTATGTGTTTACAGTTAAGTGTAAATCATACTTTATTTTCATGAATTTAGTGGTTATTATTTTATGAAAAATGGAATAATTTATTAATGTCTCTCTTAAAGCAGAGAAATTAATTTGTATTATACAACTACTGTGTGCACCTAGCACAGGCATTTTCTTTTATTCTTCCAAATACACGGGTATTGCTAAATGGTGCTCACCGAATGAGTTGCTCAAAATCAAATAATGAGCAATTCATAGAATCATGGTTTATATATGTATTCTTTTCTGTAGCTTGATTGCCATACAATTGACATAAAACTGTATATATTTAAAGTACACAATGTGATGATTTGGTGTATGTACACATTGTGAAATGATTACAGAAATCAAGTTAATGAACATGTCCACCAACTCACGTAGCTCCATTTCTCCCCCACTTTGATGAGAATGCTTAAGACCTACTCTCTTTGCAAATTTCAGGTATAAAACCCGCTGGCAATAACAATTCTTTTTTTGATGAGTTTGTTGTTATGAGCTTATTTCTGTATATTAGTTACTGTAAATAATGCTGCAATGAACATTAATGTGCTGATACCTATCCAATATATTTATCCAGAAGGGGGATTGTTGGATTCTTGGTTGTTCTATCTTTAATTTCTCAAGGAATACTGTTTTCTATCATGGCTGTACCAATTTACACTCCCACCAATAATAAGCGAGAATTCCCTCTTCTCAGTATTCTCACCAATATTTGTTATCTATAATAGTCATCCTAAGAGGTATGAGGTAGTTTTGACTTGCAATTCTCTGATGATTATAGATGTTGAGCACCTTTTCATGGACCTGTTAGCTATTTGTATATTTTCCTGGGAGAAAAGTCTATTCATACAGTTTACTGATGTTTAAATTGGATTTTTTTTTTTTTTTTGCTATTGAATTGTAAGAGTTCTTTACATTCTGTAGACATAACAAATGGTTATGGTTTATAAATATTC
This sequence comes from Hyaena hyaena, assembly GCF_003009895.1. Lineage (NCBI taxonomy): Eukaryota > Metazoa > Chordata > Mammalia > Carnivora > Hyaenidae > Hyaena > Hyaena hyaena. Next base: position 116,691 of record NW_024082555.1, read on the forward strand.
CCTCCTAGTATTTTCTTAAATTTTCTAAATGTTTTATTCATTTCTGAGAGAGAGAGAGAGAGGGAGAGAGCGAGCATGAGCCAGGATAGGGTCAGAGAGAGAGGGAAACACAGAATCTGAAGCAGGTCCCAGACTCTGAGCTAGCTGTCAGCAGAGCCCGATACAGGGCTCAAACCTACAAACCATGAGATCATGACCTGAGCTGAAGTTGGATGCTTAACTGACTGAGCCACCCTGGCGCCCCTCTCCCAGTATTTTCTGATTGATTTTCTTTCTGGATGAATTATCTTGTTGAAAGTAGGGTATGGAAATCTAATACTATTAAATTGCTATCTATTTCTTCTTCACTTCTGTTCATATTTGCTTGATAAATATGGTACTCCAATGTTGGATGCATATATATTTATAATTGTTGTATCCTCCTAATAAATTGACTTCTTTTATCATTATACACTGACTTTCGTTGTCTCTTGTTATAATTATTGAGTTACAGTCTATTTTGTCTAATATAAATATAGTTACCTCTGTTCTCTTTTGGTTTCGGTTTGGATGGAATACCTTTTCTCTCCCTTCATTTTCATCCTATGTGTGTTCTTAAAGTTGACATGAATCTCTTATAGATGGCATATGATTAGATGTTTTAAAAAATCTGTTTAGCCATTCTATATTTTTTGATAGGATAATTTAATCCATTACATTTAAAATAATTATATATAGGTAAGGATTAACTCTGACCATCTTATTTATTGTTTTGGGGAATGTTTTAGTTCCATTGTTCCTTTTTTCTTCTCTTACTGTCTTCCTTTTTGATTTGATGACTTTTTTTCTGGTAGTATGCTTTTATTTCTCTTCATCTTTTGTGTATCTACTATAGGTCTTTACCTTGTGGGTAACATGTAGCTTGTGTAAAACATCTTCATTATAACAATCTATTTTAAGCTTAGAACTTTCATCACATAGAAAAACTCCACCCTTTCCTCTCACATTTTATGATTTTGTTGCCATGATTTAAATATTTTATATTGTGTATTCATTTACAAATTATTGTAACTATCACTTGTTTTAATGTCTGTCTTTTAAACTGTATACTAGAATTAAGTGATTTGTTTTTTAAAATTTTTTAACATTTTATTTATTTTTGAGAGAGAGAGAGAGAGATTGAGAGCGAGCGAGCAGAAGAGAATCAGAGAGAGAGGGAGATACAAAATCCAAAGACAGGCTCCGGGCTCTGAGCTAGCTGTCAGCACAGAACCTGATGCGGGGCTCAAACCCAGGAACTGTGAGATTATGACCTGATCCTAAGTCGGATGCTTAACCAACTGAGCCACCCAGGAGGCCCTAGAGGTAAGTGATTTAAAGCACCATTACAATATCAGGGTATTCTGATTTTGTTTCTATATATATATCTTTGGTAATGAGTTTTACACTTTAATACATTTTCATGTCACTAGTGTCCATTTCAACTTGAAGAATGCACTTCAATATTTTGTAAGGCAGGTCTAACTGTCTGGAGAAACCTTTATCTCTCCTTCATTTCTAAAGGACTGGTTTGTAGGGCAAAGCCTTTTTCTTTTTAATTTTAACTAGCCAATATACACAGCTATTGGTTTCAGGAGTAGAAGTCAGTACACCCAGCACTCATCACAAGTGACCTCCTTAATACCCATCACCCATGTAGCCCATCTTCCACTCACCTCCCTCCATCAACCCTCAGTTTGTTCTCTTTCATTAGAGTCTCTTGTGGTTTGTTTTAGATTAAAGTATTCTTGACTTTCAGCACTTTGAATGTATCATTGCCCTCTCTTCTGGCATGTAAGGTTTCTGCTGAGAAATCTGCAAGTATTCTTATGGGAGTTCCCTTGTATGAGATCAGTTTCTTTTTCCTTGCTGCTTTCAAAGTTCTCTCTGTTATCTTTGTTTTTTGATAGTTTTATTACAATGTGTCATAGTGAAGTCCTCTTTGGCTTGTATCTGTATGGGGACTTATGAATGTCATGTACCCACATGCACTCACAGCAGGAATGAAGTACTTAAAAAAACAGCATAGTAAAAATAATCTATAGCTATCATAGTCACAAACATATAAAAAAATTCTCTCACTTTTAAAAGAAGTCAGATTTTATCTGTCATTGTATCTTGATCTATACATATTTACTTGTAGACTATTGGCTTGAATCTTTTTTTCAGGGAAAATCATCACCATAATAATTTAGAAACTCTGAAGTATTGTTTAAGGGGCCACATTTTCCTCTGTGTTTTCTTGGGAATTTCTTGTCTTTTGTTTCCACAAATGCCAAAGCAGTTCTAGATGCCAGCCTAGCTTTCCTCCATCTTTGGCACCCCTGCTGAGGGATGGTCTGCACCAGAGTCTCTCCTTTGAATCTATATCCTGCCTTTTCTGATATCTCATTTGTGCAAGTAGACTCTATTTCTTTTTTATTTTAAGTTCATAGTTTCTGCTGACTGTTTTCTCTCAGGATGTAAGCATATTTGTGTTTTATTTTTCTTCAGGTTAAAATAAATAAGGCTTCCCATGAACTTATGTTTAGTTTATTCACTTCAAAGTCAAGCTCCTGCATTCTGGGAGTCTCTTGATACATATAAATTATGTGTTTATCACACAAAATTCACCCTTTAATTAACTTCACATGAGATTCTACTAGCATTTTTAGTGTAAATTTTTTTTTAAATTAATAATGTCATTAAACTTCTAATTGCTAAATTCATTGGATGCTTCTGCCTTTTCCTTCCACTCTAATACATCTGACACTACTGAGCACCTTCTATGAAGAGTCACACATTATAAATTAGCCTTTCACTGAGGGGGAAATAACCTACACAATGACTATGTATGAGCACATTGTTGTATGAATTGTTCCTCAGAATATCTCCCTGGTATTGAATTACTAGTTTTCTTTGGCATTACTGACTAATATATTCTCCAAATGTATTCTCCCTCATCATGTTTCTATCACTTTTTGATCCTAAAGTTCTAGGCTAGGTGTGGTCTGGAATTATTTATCTCTACTCTTCCCTCCCAACTGATCCAAGGATTTAACATGAATCCTACTTACAAAAGTCTCCTTCATCCTGTAAGTATGTTTTCTCATTTGCTGTGATTAGAGCATTGCACAGTGGAGTACAATCACCAATTCTGTTTCTTTTTGATAGCCCCAAGGAGAAATGCCCAGGTCTCTTTTTGTTTTGTCAGTTTATCTATAAATAACGAGACAATAGTTTGGATAACATCAAAAGCAGCAGCAATAATGGTAACTCTAAACAGGTGAGGTAACACAGTGTTCTAAATTCTTAAAACAGTGGAGTTGATGGTTTCCCCAGATCAAGAAACTGAGTTTCCTTTTTTCTGGCTCACCTTGAAAAGTAAATTATATGAGGGCAATGTCATTTTTGCATGCAAAGCATCACATAAAAATATTTTTGTCTCCAAGAAGGTGATCCTGACATTTGCAACAGCATGGAAGAAACTGGAAAATATTATGCTAAACAAAATAAGCCAAGAATGGAGAATGGGTAGATGCCTGAAGTGTACAAAGTTGCAGCTATATAGAATGAAAAAGCATAAAGATGTAAAGTATAGCCAATAATACTGATAACTACAGTCAATAATACTGTATTGAATACTGGTAATTTGCTAAGAGAATAGCTTTCAGATGCCCTTGCGACACATACACACAAGATAAATATGTGAGAAAATGAATATGTTAATTAGCTTGATGGTAGAAATAATTTCACTATATACATGAATAACAAATCATAATGTTTAAATATATATAATTAAAATAAACAAACTTTGTAGATAACCCCCTTTCATCAGACAATATAGTCTAGCTAGCTTGCTCTCCTATAGGTAATGTTATTATAAATATACAATTTTGGTGCATCTGATTCTCCATTCAAATATACAATTCAATGACAGTAGGAAATGATGGTAGAACACAAAGTTAACTTTTTAATAATTTAGTATATACAAAATGACATTTACATGTCCTCTACTGCTTTTATTTTATCTTAGTGAATAAAAGCACATCTGAGAGTTTATGTGTATATGGAAGCAAATTTGAGTGTCTATAGATTGGCTTCAATTATTCATGGGCAATCTCTGTCCAAAGGTTATTTTCCAAGCTTTATTTTGATCATTTTCATCATTCAATTCTATTTCCTTTAGGCAAGTTCAAAACTAAATCTTCATAGGTTGAATCAAAATAGTACCTTCCCTCTGCCGCATTTCTTTTCTTTCTTCTGCCCTTCTTTCCTCATCTCATCCCTCTTGCCCATCCCTCCAACCTTACAAGCTCCAGACCACAAGATACAAATAGGAGTTTTGCTAGTGTAACTGTTTTATAGATAGAATGAAGTTAGGGGTAGCAGGCATTCTAATTTGAAAAACAAAGTTCATTTTTATGTGAAAATATGACTGATTTATCTGATACGTAACACTACTTAGATATTTTTAGGCTGGCCTAAGAAACTAGCCACTTCTACGGTTGCTTCTCTCGTAGAGTAGCTTATAAGCTTCTGATAACTATTAACCTTTGACACTCTCCTGTGAATCAGCACATACTGTTTCTTTATATGGAACTCCAAACTTCTTGCTCATCGCAACACTAGTTTCCTCTCATCTTTCAGGACTCTTCAATGCCGCTTTTATTGTTGACTCGATTCTTGCTTATATATTTACTGGTTTTGAAATGTATCCCAAAAGAACAAAGTTGGCTCAATGCGTGACTTTCAATCTCTCTAGAAAGCATAGCACTTATTCAATTTGTTAAGTTAGGAAAAACAACTGAGAGGTGAATTTATTTGTGAGGGAGCTCATATATTTATGAAGATACATTTGTTCTTGACAGGTTATTTTTTGCAAAGTAAGATGCAGTGTTACTTCTGTCTTCAGACCTGTATGCAAAAGAGCTCTTTCTGGTCTCAGGACTAAAGGCTGCCATATAGCTAGGAAAGATATGAGAGAGATTTTTTTTTTTTCATTCTAACTTCTGATTCTTTAAACATTTTCATAGGCAAGGATAATAACCTTCACCATCATGGGTACTGAAATAGCATATAGATAAAACTAAGTTATTTCTCTCTGTGAAAGAACTCTAGTTTAGCAGAAAGGCAGTGGGTCTCAAAATCAAACACTGCTTATACTCCAGCTCTAATGTGCACTGGGTATGAGATAATTGGCAACTATTTAACCTCAGTAGGCCTCAGTGTCCTCTTATGCAATATTGGTCCTTCTTCATACATTTGAACAACTTTTGTAACTGTCCTATACAATCATGAGCCATGGATGTGGTGGATAGCTTTCTCTCCAATATGCTCTTACAGTTCTGTGTAACTCTCCATTATAGTGTAATTACACTAGCTTACAGTGACTAGCTCTGCTGGAATATAAGCTTCCTTTATGTAGGGGCTATGTTTTACCTTTGCTCTTTATTATTAGCACCTACCATAGTACACATAACGGGCCCTCACTGGATATTGAATGAGAAAATTAATCCCTCTAGGAATAGCCCCATTATTTCCATTATAAGCTGAATATTCACACTTCATCCTGAAACACTAATGCAAGATGAAAAGAAGAACTTTTACAAATTCATGGATCAACACTGCTCACATTTTAAATTCATTTGGACCAAATCTGAGTAAGGAAATATAAGAAATTAAAGAGTGATAGGTACAAGTGTTGAGTAGGTTGTCATCTAGGGATTTTAGGAAATCAACAGTCTCAATTAATCAAGCCCTTAAGATCAGTAAAGGTGACCCTGAGTACAACCTACTATTGTGTGACAGAGATAATGTGATAAATTTGACTCTCAAATAATTCTCTACACACACTACAGCTCTTCAATTGGTTTTCTAAGAATTATTGGACACCAGCTAAGGAAGATGATGAAATAAAGCAATATGAGCTTCATCTCTCATCCTTGCTAAGCCTACTTACAATCTCATATATAAATTACTGAACAGAAACAAGACCAAAAGAAGAGAAATCAAAGTGTTTAGAAAATCTTCAGTGATATATACCATCTACTGAAGAGTTGGAAATAGAGGAGAGTTTTGCCTTTTCTGTAATTTGTCATTTATAGGCATAGCATATACTGATCATTTTGGAAACATTATATTAAAATGTGCCAAAAACTACTGAACACCAATTTGTTCTTTCTCTTTTTAACATATAAAGAATTATTTATACAGTCTTCATGGTAGTCCCAGTATAATCTATTGAATGTGGAATATTTTACCAACAAGTCCTTTTGTCATTATTACAGTAATGGCTTTGTCTTATGAGATAGAATTCTTAAAATGTCAAGCATATAAGGAAAACCCAAGAAACCAATTTTTGGTGGTGCAAAATCGAGACCTTCTACTAAAAAGTCTTTGCAAATGTTTCTTCTTGTGTTTGGAGGGTCTGCACTCTAACTAAAAATATGTATTAGCATAGTATGATGTTTTCTTTTGAAACAAACTTTATTCCAGGGAAAATACACATTAAATCACACTGACCGCACTTTGTTAGACATAGCAAACTAATGTAAATAGTGTAAAATGCAAATAAATTGAATAAAAAACTAGAGGCTACTGATTGTGGGAAAATGAAAACCAATATATTTTGTGTTTTAAGAAACATGTAGTTCTTCCTGCAGGGAATGTGTTTTACTTCTCTATGGCAAAGGAGTGAAAAACAACAACAACAAAAAAACAAGAATATAATAGTATAGGCACATAGGGCCATGGAATTGTAACAATAAACTAATGGTATCTAACAAATCACCCAAATTTAGTAGCTTAAAATAAGAATGATGTAGCTTATCCAGAGTTCTGCTGCTCTGCTTGAAGGTGTGCTTGGGCCACTAATAAGGCTGTAAAATCTAACAATTTGGCTGGGCTGCACAATAAAAATAGTCTCATTCACATGTTGGTGCTAGCGGTAGGCTGGGCCATTTGTCTTCAATAATTTGGTCTAGCCTGGCTTTTTAGTATGTTGACAGAATTCCAAGGAGGCAAGCCCCAAGGTGCAAGTGCTATTCCAGCCTCTGCTTATGCTATGCTTGCTGATGTCCTATCAGCTGCAGCAAGTCATCTAACCAAACCCAGGACCGATGTGGCTGGGAATTACACTATATACATATATATGTATATGTATATGTATATGTATATATGTATACACACACACACACACAGATTGATATATTTTTTTAAGATTTAAAAATTATCTGACATGTTTGTCTTCTAAGCAAGCTTCATGCTTCTGTGCAAAGAGCACAGGGAAGCTGAGAAGAGCTTTAAAAATGTGGAAACCCTGAGCCTCACTCCTTTTCTGCTATAAAGGCATCAGAGAGTCTTCATTTCCTCTTTATGTGTCTAGAGAGGAGAATTTTAGCTTTTATGTCTTTTCTTTTCTTGCTTCCCCTCCTCCTTTTAATTTTCTTTCCCCTTCCTTTTCTATTTCATGTCTGTCATGTCATGGTTATCAGCTGCTAGTAATGTTCAATGATGCCAAGCTGTACAAGTCATGAACTGTGAATCCCCCCTTGTCTTATATCAGATATCTTTCTACAGAGATATCTATTTCAATGGAATTGGGCTTCATCTCTCAACACTGCATAACATGTTCTGTTGGTAGTAGTTAGGAAGACATTGGTCAGTTTTTCTTATTTACATCTTGCTCATTCTACACCATGGATATCTACTTTCCCCCAGATACACACCCTACCCTTCTAACAGTGCCGCATTTGTTCACCATTCTCTTTTAGATGAACCCTCTCATCTCTTTTAATAGGTCCAGTGTGCCCCACTCTACCCTTCTGAGGTTTGACCTTCCTGGGCATGTGTGTTCATCTTATGGATTTCCGACTGACATTTAAAAGTCAATTCATCCAAAAGAGGACCCATTTTGCCTTTATCATCACATCTTCATCACACCAAAATCAGTATCCTAAAATCTTGATTTCAAAGGGCAGTGATATTAAGGAGTCATCTCTAATTGAGCCTCCCACAGACCACCTTCAAGTCCTGGAAATCCTTCCTCTATATTTCTCCATTTTTTTTCTTTTTTTTTTTAACTGATTTTTCTCTTAAAACATTAAAATTTTTCTCTGAGAGTCTCATCATTTTCTCCTTACTCTTCATTCTCTAATGTTCCCCCTTTAAATCCGTCACATATGTAACTGCCAGATTCATCATTCTAAAGCTTAGTTTTGTTCACCTCCTTTCACTTTGCTCTCTGCTGCCTACAGCAAACAAGCAAGTAAACAAAATAATCAAAATAAAATGTTCTACAACCCTGTACCCGAATCCAAACCACCATCTCCTATTAATATTTCCAAGGTTCTTAAGCTTCTATTTTCTTCATCATCTCATCACTTTACCTAAGCTGTTCTGTTTTCTCAGCCCAGGTTCACCCTAATCAGACAGTCACTTTCCCTTACCATCATCAGCACAAAGTTCCACTTCCATCGAGCATTATGTTACCTAAGTTTGCTAAGGATTATTGGTGCAAGATAATGGTATAGTTACCAACATAATGTATTACTGTGGTTTGAATATTGGTGTTCCCCCAAAATTCATATGTTCAAATCCTAAAGCCCAAGGTGATAGTATTAGGAGGCAGAGACTTTGGGAGATACTTAAGTCTTGAGGGTGGACCCTCATGAGTGGAATTAGTTTTCTTCTAAAAGAGAAGCCAGCACTCCCTCGTCCCCTTTCTCCATGTGAGGGCACAATGAGAAGGCCTTGGCTATGAACACTCATCAGAATACGACCATGCTGGCACCTTGAGTTTAGAGTTCCCAGTTTCCAGAAGCATCAGAAATAAATTTTTGTTGTTTATGAGATACCCAGTCAGTGGCATTTTGTTATAACAGCCCAAATGGACTCAGACACATACCAAATTATATTAGGCTTTGCTAGATGCCAGGAATGACTTATTAGACACTTTTTTTCCCTAGTAGTCTGACCTTTTACTGCATTTCTGAGACCCTTATCTAGACTTCTATAAGCTGCACCAATCCTCTCAAAAATAAAATTCTTCGTGTTTTTTTCCAAGTGTAAATTTAGACTTCTGAGACCAATGCTCATTTGGGAACAATGGCACCCATTCTCCTCAGAATAGAATTCAAGTTCCCTGGTCCTTTATGAGCCAGCATCTACCTACCCATCAACTCTTTTCTTTTCTTACAACCCTGTCATAAGTTCTTCTCCCAGTGATTACTGAAATGGATGCATTTTTTTTCTTCTGAAAATACCATGCTTTCTTTCCTCTGAGGATTTGCACTTGCTGTGACTTCTATCTGTAACATGATATGCAGTTTTCCCTGTCTCAGTCCGTAACCAGCTCACACATCATTTCCTAAAAGATTTTCCTGATTCCCCATCCATTCTGACCTCGTCTGCCATCCATCTTCTCTGGAGTTGTAGTTGCCTGGTCAGACATTGATCCTACATAATGTCTTCTTGCCTATTCCTGTTAAGTAGTAGATAGTGTGATTGTCCCTGAGAATTGACACTATGTCTTATTTTTAATTGGTATGACTCTGCAGTCCCTATCCAGTGCAGAATAGATGATCAACAAAAGTTTTTTAATAAATTAATTATTATTAGAGTTTTGATTTGCATATGATGGGACCACCTAATTCACTTTATTGACCTGTTTCCAAATATTTTTGAAAGACAATAAAAGCATGTATTATACCATATACTAATTTATACTTTAAACTGGTCATAAGGATTTATCTTCTCATGTTTGACTGATGCTATCATATATATACTATTCATTTTTGATCTGGTTTAAAAAACTATGCATCAGAATATTGAAATAGTTGGTAAACTAATAACATTAATAGTTACTGAGTTTGGTAAACTCATCCTGTGCCTTTGTTTTTACTATGAAATCAGGAAGTATGAGAAGTTGTCTTATACAACATTAGCAGCCAGGATTTTAGAAACACTTGAGAAGGAAAAAATATGGTTTACAAAGTAAAGTGACAGTTCACTGAATTACTTCCTTTTTCATTGGAATAGCTTATTCTTGCACCTTGAAATTTCCCTTTGCTAAGCCATGTTCTCTGCTTAACTATGGTATCATTTAGTGCTTGGATCTATTTCTCCCTAGACATTTGTCTCTTAACATAAACAATTAATTCAAAGGCCACTTTGGAATGTGCCCAAGCTAGTTATAAGATATACTAGAAAAGGAGCCTTAGTATGTCCCGTGTCACTTTTCCCATTTGTAGAGTTGAGTAAGTCAGCAATTATGCTTCAAAAAATCATTCCCCCTCTCAGAGATCTAAGTACATCTACCCAAAATCCATTTACATTCTTCTCTTTTTTTTTTAAATAAAATTTTTTAATGTTTTTTTATTTATTTCTAGGAGAGAGAGAGAGAGAGACAGCGTGAGCAAGGGAGGGTCAGAGAGAGAGGGAGTCACAGACTGAAACAGGTTCCAGGCTCCGAGCTGGCAGTCAGCACAGAGCCCGACGCGGGGCTCGAACCCACGAACCGCGAGATCATGACCTGAGCGAAAGTCGGACGCTTAACCGACTAAGCCACCCAGGCGCCCCCCTTTACATTCTTCTCATATTGGATTTCTTCCATGAGCCTCATCTAAATCTCTCACGTGGCACCTATAGGAAACAACCCAAATTCTTCCTAAAATTTGGCTTCCCAAATGCTGACTGCTAATCCTTTTGGCAGTTATATGGTCCAGTGTTTATGAGCACAGTGTCATCCAAAATTCCACTATTTTTACATGGCTACTTTTTAACTCATCCTATTATACTGGCATCTCAGATTTCTTACCTTACAATTAAAGCCCTTAGAGTTTCTATAAGGGTCTGACCCCACTCTTGTTGCTTTTTCTATCCTGCACAGAGATGCCACTGGGCTGTGCCTCACAAACTGGTCTATGATGAAAGTTTCATATGTCTGAGTTAAAAACAAAAAACAAAAAATGAAAAAAACAATATACCTCAGAGTTTTCCATTAAGCTGATTTGGTTCACTTAATGTATATTCTTTTCTTTTGAGATAATGTCTTTTCCTAAGTTCTTTGTATTACAATACCATTTGTCCTATGAAATGATGATGACAGTAGACAGAAGTTAATTACTTTAAAATGTCATTACTTGGAAAAATAAAAATCCTTAAAACTTACTTTTCATCCCCAAAACATGTTTTGGAGATACTTACTTGCCTGTGAAATTCAAAAGATTAAGACTTATTATGAAAAGCAGCAGTGTTTGCTTAAGGTAAGATTTGAGGCATTTGGGGCACTCTCTGGCACTTTGTACATATTACTCCTTCTAATACTCATGGCATCCCTGTGAGATACTATTTTTAGGTCCATATTATAGATGAAAAAACTGAGGCTCAAAGGAGATTTATATCTTTTCTACAGTCAGAGGGACAATCAATGCTAGAGGCAGGTTGTGGACTGAAGTGGTTTGTGCCAAGCATGTGCCTCTCAATTTCTATACTAAACTGCTACACTGCTTTTTTTTTTTTTTTTTTTTTTCACATACTTCTGTTGGCTACTGGTTTATCAGGTGATTCTGTTAATTATTCCACTGATGCTGTAGCTCCTTGATGATACAGGATCTCTAGATACATGGACCAGCATATATTCTTCCTTTATAAGCAAACTATACAACCTCTCTGAGGTTTGGTTTCCTATAAAATACATAACCAGAAATATGAATGTCAATACCCAGAGGTGGCATGAAAGAATAAATGTATTTGAAGCTATTAAGACAGTTTTGAAAGCACAGAATCTCTATAAATGTAAGCTTTCCCATTTCAATCTTTCCATCTCATATCCTCTACTGAACTTACCTTGAGGCTAGAAAGCGTCTTGTTCCCAGATACTGATCCTCCCTGCAATCTCTATTACTTTCTTTTTACCAATCAGTGTTGGAGCTGTCCACATATAAAATATGGCTCTTTTTCCTACCTACATTTTTTTTTTTACCAAAAATAGATTAAGATAACAGCCACAATGACAATAATATTAACACAAATGATGGTTAACATTTATAGAGTGTCTGAGCCACGTGTTCAGCAAAATATCTTATGTACTCCTATAATCTCATCTAATCCGCACAACCAATTCACCATCACGATCCTCAATTTCACAATGAGAAAAGTGGACTCAGAGGAGTTAATACCTAACCCCATGTCATCCAGTTGATGAATTACATAAGGTGGATTTAAAGTCAGGAAGTCAGACTTTATAATCAAGATGTGCAATAAGAATGTCTAAAATGTCATTGGCTGGTTTGTGCTTTTTGTGTAATTTTAAAAATAGGACTCTTGAGACTTGGTTTCCAGATTATACTTAGCTGTATAGTACTGGGGTTTGGCTGCATTTTGTAGTCATTTTTCCAAGGACTGGAATCTTATTTATAATCCTCAGTTGTCTGCTGACAGATTTTTCCAATGCTGACTATAGCATCAGTCACTGCATGTAACTTGGCCCTGGCTTCTTTGTGCTCATGTTCTGATTGTTCATCAAAACTCCATAGACACAAATGGAAGCCTTAGTGCTGGCAATGCCACTGGGTTTTCATATGTGTCTGCTGTTATGCTTTGCTTTTTGACCTTGGCTTCTTTTCCTAATATTAAAACTATTCTTGCTGTTCCTTCTGGAGCAATTCTCTACTCTTATTTTCAGATCTAGTTAGAGATCCCAGGCTTTCTTTCTTGTCTTATCCTACTACTATCAAATTAGTTTCCTCTTTAAATTGCTAACTTTACATCCTTCATCTTATATCTTTAGATACCCGTTATTTTTGGTCTTATATAAACATGCTATACTTTAGTTTTTCTGGAAATATCATGAAAGCAAATTTATTAGAAATCCTGTATTTCCTGCAACATACGTTTACCTGTGTCTAGTTGTGTTTCATGCACCCCAATGAGCTGGATCATATCTTAGAGTATTTGACACAACTTATCCTGACAATGTCAAGTGATTCTAGAAAAAAGGCTCGCAAAATTACCATGGTGGAGTGAAAATACTTCAAGTGAAGTGAAATATTCCTGGAAAAACTCCTATGGAGACCCATCAATGAATCAATGTGAATAGTATGAGATTTATCAGGTAGTGTATTGATAAAATACTATACTATATTCTTCAGGATATTGTAATAGTTTTGTTAATTCTCAGATTTCTTTAATTAGTAATTTGTATTTATTCTTTTAATTTTATATAATTATTTGTATATCTTATTTTGTATTCATAACATTGTATTATTTTTCTTTTATTTTCTCTTCTTTTCTCTGTCTTTTCTTTTCCTTTCCTTTCCTTTGAGAGAGAGGACAAGCACTTAAGCAGGGAAAAGGGGTAGAAGGCAGCCTCGACACTCAGCATGGAGCTAAACATAGACCTCAACACAGGGCTTGGTCCCACGACACTGGGATCATGGTCAGAGCCAAAATTAAGAGTCAGACACTCAACCAAATAAGGCACCCAGGCACCCCTATTGTTTTTCTTAAAAAGGAAATAAAAAGTTGTAAAACTTCAGGTCTATAAACCAAGATCTGTCCCTAAAAGCAAAAGACAGAAAGACAAAGTATGAAATATTTTCTCCTTGGGGATAAGCATGGGGCAAGAAAGTGCCTTGTCATTATAGAAACCATGGAGAATAAGATTAATCCTGTTAGATAAAAGGGGCCAGTTTTCAGTTATGTAGGAGGATTAACTGGAAACAGTGGATGAAACCTGAGAAATTGTTCTAATTTTGGATCTTATAAACATAAGAAAATATCTCATTATGTTGGACTGAGAATGGTACATAACTTGTTACCAAAGGCATGAGGTTTTCCATGGATCAGTAAAACCCAGTGAAATCCAGCCAGCCAGATGCTTTCCATCGATTATGACTGTCCTTGTCTTCCTAGGACCCATCTCTATAGGATGCAATGGGTACTACTAGTAAGAGGAATTGAGAATTCAAAGGTTGATTTCATGGGTTGATGATAGAAAAATAATTTTCCTATCACACTAATTATAAAATTATATAATTAAAATAATATAGTGCATATTCTGAAATTTTCAGAAAAAGTATTTTAATTAGATCATTTAAAATACTTTATAGTCAAGACACACTCATTTCAAAAAACTTTTCCTCTCTATTGACATAAATCCAAATATTTATTCAATGGTTTCTTTTAGAAATATGGAATCTCAGAACCAATTCAATATTCTCCTATAAATTTTTAAAAGAATTTAGTAGTGGTGCTATAATTTTTATTCCACAAGCTGCCAACATCAGTCCCATCTCATTAAGGCTCTCAAGAAGAGATATAAAGCACTGTAAAGTTGGCTTTAAAAGCTTTATTGCCTAATACCATGTGGTTTTACGCATATGTGGAATCTAAAAAACAAAACAAATAAACAAGAAAATAAAAATCAGACCTATAAATACAAAGAACAAGCTGATGATTGCCAGAAAGGAGTGGGGAAAGGGCAAATTGGGTGAAGGGGAGTGGAAGATACAGGCTTCCAGTTATAGAGTGATAAGTCACAGAAATAAATCGCACAGAATAACGAATATAACCAATGACACTGTAGTGGTATTGTATGGTGACAGATGGTAGCTACACATGTGGTGAACATAGTATGACATAAAGAAAAATTGAATCACTATGTTCTACTACCTGGAACTAATATAATATTGTGTGTCAACTACACCTAAAATTAAAAAAAAAAAATTATCTTGACTGTTACTTGTTTTCTTTTGGCCTGTACTATGAAAATGAAAACAGAAAAACATGAGTAGAAATTTGACTTTTCTATTCACTATATTATTCTTTATATAACAAAAAAGGGGACATTTTGATCTCATGTCCTTGCTGTCTATAATATATTTTACCACACAATTATGGCATTATTTCATGTTTAATCTTAAGTAAAACACATGATCATTACTTGGCAAAAAGTTCAATATTGAAGAAAATCACAAATAATATGTATAAGAGAGTTGAATAGTAGTGCTCACTACAAAATTTGGAAGTGATTTTAAATTAACCTTTAAAAGAACTTTCATTTATTTGCTCTTTATTAAATGCTTATTTTTTCCTTTTAAAAATTATATTAGTTTTCAATTTTAATTCCAGTATAGTTAGCATAGTGTTATATTCATTTCACATGTACAGTACAGTGATTCAAGAATTCTACACATTACTCAGTGCTCACCATAAGTGTACTCATAATCCCCTTTACCTATTTCACCCATCCCCTCCACCCACCTTCCCTCAAATATCAGTTTGTACTCTATAGTTAAGAGTCTTTCTTGGTTTGTCCCTTTTTTTTCCCTTTCTTTGCTTGTTTTGTTTCTTAAATTCCACATTTGAGTGAAATCATGTCTTGCACTCAATTTGTATTTGTCTTTCTCTAACTTATTTCACTTAGCATTATACTCTCTAGCTCTATCTGTGTCATTGAAAATTAAAAGATTTAAATTTTTTATATGGCTGAATTATATCTCTCTCTCTCACATATTCTTTATCCATTCATCTATTGATAGGCACTCGGACGGCTTCCACAATTTGGCTAATGTAAATAATGATACATTAGACACAGAGACTTATATATCCTTACAAATTAGGGTTTTTGTATTCTATGGGTAAATATCCAATAGTAAATACATATTTTCATACACTATACTTATAAGATACTTTGGCTCTTAATGTTACAAAACAGAACAAAAGAAATCTTAATTTTTCAATGGAGTTCTAGTGAGACATTAGGCACATACACACAAATATAAAATAAATGATTCAAGTGAAATGAATACAAATGAGCAATATACATATTAAAGTGCACTCCTTGATTATTACAAATATAAAATGAATACATATAAAATCATATCAAAACATATAAATTCAATTATATTTTTTTTATTAATCAGATATGCCAAATTTAAGTAGTAGCTAGCCCTGGTTAGGAAGAGGGGAAATAGGTAGTAGCAAACACTCTTGGGTTGCTGGTAACATGATACAAAATTTAGAGAACATCTCAGGAAACAACAGATGTTGGTGAGAATGTGGAGAAAAAGGAACCCTCTTTCATTGTTGGTGGGAATTCAAACTGGTGCAGCCACTCTGGAAAACAGTATGGAGGTTCCTCAAAAAATTAAAAATAGAATTACCCTACGACCTTACGATTGCACTACTAGGAATTTATTCAAAGGATGCAGGAGTGCTGATTCGATGGAGCATATGCACTCCAATATTTATAGCAGCACTATCAACAATAGCCAAATTATGGAAAGAGCCCAAATGTTCATCAACTGATGAATGAATTAAGATGTGATATTTATACAGTGGAATACTACATGGCGATGAACAAAATGAAATCTTGCCATTTGCAACAACATGGGTGGAACTGGAGTGTACTATGCTAAGCAATATAAGTCAGTTAGAGAAAAACATGCATCATATGATTTCACTCATATGTGGAATTTGAGAAACTTAATAAATGATCATAGAGGATGGGAAGGAAAAATAAGATAAAAACAAAGATGGAGGCAAACCATAAGAGACTCTTAGGTACAGAGAACAAACTAAGGGCTGATGGTGGTGAGGGACTGGGGAGAGGGGAAATGGGTGATGGGCATCAAGGAGGGCACTTGGGATGAACACTGGTGTTATATGTAAGTGATTAATACTGGAATCTACTCATGAAGCCAAGACTACACTGTATGTTATCTAACTTTAGAATAAAAAAAATAGAGAAGGTGTTTTGGCAGTATATATCGAATTTTAAACAGGATCACCTATATCACAGTAATTCCATGTGTAGCTGATTATTCTGACATAGCACTTACAGTGTTAGTTTTATTTGAACTATAAACATTGCAATTTATCACTGTATGTTCAGAAAGTCAGGTTATTTCCTCCTTCTGCGAAGGAAAAAGGAAATCAAATTAGTAATAAACCACTCATCTGAGCTTTAATTTTCTGGAATAGTGATTATCTTAAAACATTTTTTAGTGTATTTTGTTATTTCTAAACTTTTATAATTAAAGTAGTTTGTACCTATTCCTAGAATAAAATGAAACAGAGGAGATGATGGAAGCAAAGACTAAGGAGAAAAAAAATCTTAAAAGGATTTGTAGGAGGAGATTATAGTCATGTTTAATTTTCCCCAATAGTTCTTCAAATCAACTCTTTATACCTAAAATTTCATTAAACCCAATTTGGATTTGTGGGCTAATGGGCCAGTTTACAAATTTTAGAAAATCTAGAACTAGGTAGAGTGTTCTTTGAAGATATTAAGTTAAACAATTGTGAAGCTGTTGGTTTCAATATCTACTGCAAATAAATCCTCAACATGTATGCCTTGTGATTGGTAATAAGAAACAGCTGTGCCTGTTGGAAACTCTTGGAAAGTAGCAACCTGGTGACGGCAAGATAACATGAAAATTGTTCATTTTTAAAACAATTAGTTGGGAACTGAGACAACAATCATAACTACATTGCTGCAGATGGCTTCCACTAATTGGAATAATGCCAATTGGCACTACTGCTCACCTTGATTAATAACTGTTTACTATGCCACCTGGGCCCTTAAAAAAGGACACTTTATGTTTTTAATGTGGCTGTTAATGTAATTAGTGCGAATGTAAACTAATTCATAATATTGATGGATAATTTCAAATACATTTCTTGTTTTCACTCCAAAATCCTTTTAACGTGAAATTGTGTGCTATCAATGCTAAAAAAATAAATTAAAAAGTTTAAAAAAAGTCTCCCAAGGCTGCTGACTGCCATTTTAGAAAGTGCTGAGTGACAGCTAAACCAGAACACGTCACCATCAGGGTGACACTACCTCTTAAAACAATGGGCAATTTTTCCTTGTGAGTGGTCTAGTGAAGTATATTGACACACCTCTTCCAGATTGGTGAAGAAATAGATATATTTTGAGGCCCCCGAAACTTGACTGTATGACCTCTGTCTTTTATGTACAATGTTTTTATGAAACTATGATGGTGATATTAATGATGAAATGGTTTTGATAATCTTAAAAGATTATCACATATTTTAATATGTTGAAGACAAAAAAAAAGAAGTGAAATAACATTTACTGAATGCTACATGGTTCTCACCTACATGATTTATTTGTAAGAGAAGTATCATTGGCTTGAACACTTCCTCAAGAGTTCCACTTTTCTTTTAAAAAAAAATTATACGGAAAACTGTCTCGGGGTGCGTGGGTGGGTCAGTAGGTTAAGCATCCAACTTTGACTCAGGTAATAATTTCGTGTTCTGTGAGTCCAATCCCCTTGTGGGGGTCTGCGTTGACAGCTCATAGCTCTGCCCCTCCCCCCGCTTATTCTCTCTCTCTCTCTCAAGTAATAAAAAAAAAAACATTATGAAAAGAAACTGTCTCATTCCCCAATCCCATGATGGATATCCAGTGTCATTTTTCAATACCCTTAAGAATTTTCTGGGCTCTTCTTTCTCTCCCACCTAAGAAACTCATGTCTTACTTCTAATCATGCTTAGTTGCTCTGCTTTGTGTTACTTTGTTTATCCTCTAATATCTATATCTTACAGACCCCAAGTAAATCCCAAAAGTGCTGCCTCTCCCTTAATGGCTCCTAGCATCTAACAGACATAAGACAATCACTGAAAATGTTGGACAATCAACGAACAGCATAGTTCAAAAACTGAATAGCTTATTAGGCATCCTTGTTCTTGAAAGTTTATCTGACATTTCTTACTGCTAATTCCTCATGGCCCAAGTTTTCTGCCTCATCCCTGTTCTTCTTTCACTTGTTGAGCTACTTCCCCCTTTCATTTCTTTCCTTTTTCTTCTATCTTCTTTTCACCCAATACTACCTTTTCAGGACACCTCACTTTTCCTGTCTTCTCTTACAGAAATACTCATACTTCCTTGACAGATCAAACCAACCATCTATTTGTGCATTTACTTATCATCTTCCACATCTTGAGCTTCAACCTATATTTTTACGCTAAAATTTTTAGCATCAATGTTTTTACTAACTAAAAGAACACAAAATCTTACTTAAAAGGGGTTTTCATTAAAAACGTAATTGTTGTATTTTAAAAAGAGGATATCACTTTTAAAATAAGAAACTGAGGCTCAGAGATTCATTAGCTTGTCCATGTCAGTGTAGCTGGCAATAGAGTTTGCATTTACATTAGTATGTCTGTTGATATGAGCCCTTGCCCTTGGGTTTTTGTTTTTAGTTGATGTTACTATTTTTTAAAATATGAATTACGTTTAGTCTTTTGGGATAAAGCTGGAATTTAGTGCAATAAGCAAAACAAGAAGACTTAGTGACATCAAGTGAAATTCAGGAAAGCCTGTTGGAGCCAAGATGGTGGCAGGTTCCAGAGAGATAGGGCAAGGAACGCTAGACATGCTTTGGCAAAACAAGAAGAAAAGTTTTGAGTAAACATAGCATCCACTCAAAAGTCAGATACACTATGACAATTTTTCTCTGTGTAGTCATGATTTACACCTATTTCCTGAAATCCACTAAATTTTATTTCCTACCACAATTTCTATATCATCTGTTTACATTTTGCACAACTGCCTCTTACATATCACATTTTACAATTGACCTTGAAAAACTAGCAATTTACGTTCAGTTTTACTGGGCACCTACTTCTTATAAGAACTAAATCCATTTAGGGGTGCCTGGGTGGCTCAGTTGGTTAAGCGTCTGACTTCGACTCAGGTCATGATCTCATGGTTCATGGGTTTCAGCCATGCGTCAGGCTCTGTGCTAACAGCTCAGAGCCTGGAGCCTGCTTCAGATTCTGTGTCTTCCTCTCTCTCTCATCCTCCCCTGCTCATGCTGTCTCTCTCTCTCTTTCAGAAATAAATAAAACATTAAAAAAAGAGAACTAAATCCATTTACACACAAATACTTATTATTTATGTGAGCATGATTTTAATAGTCAAAAAACTGAAAGATGAGCTGACAAATAACTGTACTGTTTTTTCAGGAACTTAGGTAAACACATTTATCTGAAAAACAGATGATTACACTAGGCAAATTCCTCCTTCATAAGACAGTTGAAAGCTCATCAAGTGACTGTTTACTCTTGATGATTTGCTCAGATATCACCTTGCTGTGTTCACCATTTCTAAATTACTGTGTCACCATTTCTAAATTACTACTCCACCTGGGTGGAGATTTTGGCTCAGGTCATGATCTCATGACCCCTCATCGGACTCTGTGCTGACAGTGTGGAGCCTTTTGGGGATTCTCTTTCTCCCTCTCTCTCTCTCTCCCCCTCTTTCTGACCATCCTTACTTCTCTCCCTCTTTCTCAAAAGAAATAAATAAGCTAAAATAAAATAAATTACTATGTCATGAAGTTTGCCCAATGCTTATAAATCCCTCATCCCACCCCCATATTCAAGGAACCACCTAACCCACTCCATAGCCATCATAAAATTCAACTATTTCCCTCCTTCTTCTGAGAGGTTATTAAGGTCAGTTGTGGTCCCCTTTAAGGCAGTAAAACTATTAAATCAGCTTTGTTCTATATCAAGTCATTGTATTGGTATTTTATTGGATTCAGTAAATCCTGAAAACATTTGATCTGTAAATCTCTTTTCAGTTCCAGAAATTACTCTAGATATTGGGAATTTCATGACAAATAAAATATTTTTTCCTGTATTCCCAAAGCTTGTTAGTTACATAGAGATATCTCTATTTGTAGGATGCTTACTTATTTTTCTAAGTCCAGAACCTATCAGAATGCCAGAAAAAAGGGAGACACTTGAATGAGAATGAAAAAAAGGACAAAGATAAGGAGTATTTCATAAAGTAATAAGCAAGTGTATTTTATGTCAGAGGCCGTCTCCGGCAGGTCCAGGGGTCCCTGAAGGATGGACGGTGTTGGTGAGAGAGAGAGAGAGAGAGAGAGAGGCCTGAGAGTCTTTTCGGTCACCAGGCAGGCATCTCCGCTCTGACTGGGGCTCAACTCTATTTTATAATTAAGTGTTTGGGGGACTGCACAGAAATGGCATTTGCCTTAGACAATGATTTCTGATAACAAACTTCTTTGATATGTAAGAATTTCCCAGAACATAGATTTGTAGAAGACTCATGCATAACCTTTATCAATAGTAATTGAGGTAGGGGATTTAGATGCTTATCTTATGGGGAAGGAAGTCATCTTTAGCATACCAGACAATGATTTAGCATAAAAGGGTGAAGTTACTTTCTCTGTGAGCAGGGATCAAACAGGTCTTTGAGGAAACACCTCTGTTCTCATAATCACAAAAGAAGTTCCTGAATAGGTTCCTCTACAGGGAGCAATCAGCATATTCAAGGCCAGAATAAGTCACTCCAAATACTTGATAACAAATGCCCTGAGGTGGGGGGCGGTCAGTGCTCCAAGCAGAAACAACTAGGCGAGGGTGGATATCTGCCCTTAACTCTAAATTAGGCTCTTTGTTTCAGGGCTAGACTCAAGCCCCCTTTATTATGTAAGCCTTGGATCTGCAAGGCCCTTAGGAAGAGCCTTTTAACAATCATCCACAATGTTTTCATCTGAAATCTCTTTGGAAAAGGCAGGAATATGCCTTTCCTTATGAACAATCTGTGTAGGGAATATCGGTCTGATATGGAATATTGTGAGGCCTGGTCAATACCAGCAGCCTCATTTCCAACATGAGCCAGTAGTAGCAGAAGGAGATACCAGTTTTCATTCCTCAGGGCAGGAGCTGTGCAAATGCTACCATTTCCTCGCTGTGACTGTCATCCAGCAAGGCCAGTGAGGCTCCCAGCAATTTTAAAACACTAAATTATTAAACTTCTAACTTTTACTAGTCAATGGTCAATTGGCCTCTTTCACTCATGCTCAGTAGGATTCACTGAGGTGAAGAATGTGTTTCTTCAGTGACTAGAGAAAAATTTTAAAGCGATCTGAATATAGCTAGGCCAAGAATCCTAAAGGCTATTTGAAATACGATATCTTAAAACTCTTCTTATGAGTAACTATTTCATCATATTTGTTTTCTTATTTAAAAATAATTTTTAAAAGAGTGTTCTGGGAAAAAAAACCCACAAAGAATGACTTGAAGTAGTGAAAAAAATTTCAAAGAGGCTAGGTACAGCAAAGAATGTGAGACTAATTATAGAAAAAATGACCCTGTCAATACATGATCAATGTGTTGCCTTCTGATTAACTGTGTGTATCCATTAAAAAACACATTTCACTAGTAGAGGAGGTATTCATGAGTGGTTTATGACATAAACCTTCTGCAGCATATATCTGATGGTGGAGCCACATCCTAATCTCCCCCTTATCTGTGGTTTTGCTTCCTGTGGTTTCAGATGCCCACAGTCAACTGCAATCTGGAAGCAAATGATCTTTCTTCTGATATATGGTCAGAAGGTCAATAGTAGCCCAATTCTATGTTACGGTGCCTGCATCATTCACTTCACTTCATCCCATCGTGCAGGTATTTCATCATCTCACATCATCATCATAAGAAGGGTGAATACAGTACAATAGAATATTTTAAGAAAGAGACCACATTCACATACTTTTATTGTAGTATGTTGTTACAATTATTCTATTTTATTATTAGTTACTGTTGTTAATCACTTATTGAGCATAGTATAGAAATTAAACTTTATCATAGATATAGATAGATAGATAGATAGATAGATAGATAGATAGAGATAGAGATAGATATGAAAAAGCATAGTGTATACAGGGTTTGGTACTATCCATCATTTCAGGCATCCACTGGAAGTCTTGGAAGCATCCCCCATGGATAAGAAGGGGACTACTGCTGTCATTTGGCAATCCCGGTATTTTGCGTAGTTTTCAAATCTGTCATGTGCACATAATACCCAGTTAGGAAATGACTCTACAATGAGAAAATGAGAGGCCATAGGTCTGCATGATTTCTCTGCTTGTACATGTGGAGATCTCCAAAGGCACCTTTATAGTAATGAAATCATCACCTTTCATTTATATAAATCCTTTCATTTCAGGAGCTCAGTGTGGTTCAGAAATGCCATCCCACTGATCCTCACAGCTGCTCCTGAAGACACAGACAGAGGCCTATTAAAATGTTAAGTGGGTCTGGTCTTAGCAAATGATAATCATAGTCAACTTGGGGGCAAAGATAACGTTCTTGCCAAAGGAATAAATTTGTATTACTTCTCAAAATGGGAACATTTAGCTAGAGCTCAGACTTTGCCACGTGATTACTGCAATGCCTCATAATCTAAGGATTTGATTAAAGCAGTAGCTCAGAGAGGCCAGACACCACAGCAGCTATTTAATCTATGGGCTGCTCTAAGAAAC
Organism: Hyaena hyaena; assembly: GCF_003009895.1. Taxonomy (NCBI): domain Eukaryota; kingdom Metazoa; phylum Chordata; class Mammalia; order Carnivora; family Hyaenidae; genus Hyaena; species Hyaena hyaena. Next base: position 140,018 of record NW_024082555.1, read on the forward strand.
TCAATTTGTTGCTGAGCAATCCGACATAAATCCTCCTACCACTATCTTTTCATTGTCTCTAGCTGTGTTTGAAGCTAACAGATATAAATATATAAATAGCACATAGAAGTAAATATTAATACAGATATTGGATGAATCACACCATTATTTACTTTCTGGGACCCTTTTAGAAAGACTTCAACTATCCAAATGACTTCATCTAAGGGAGGCTCTGTTGTTTTTGTTTGTTGTTTTATTTTTTAAGGAAGAGTCTGTGGCTTACTAGAAGGTACCTACATTAATTACAAGGTATTCACAAAAAAGGTTACAGAGAGTTTGGACACCTGTGGCTTTTCGTTTTTCTGTAGAATTTTAGAGTATATGAGTGCATTTTTCTTCTAGGTAGAATGTTTATAATCTTTACCAGATTCTCAAAGAAGCTTGTAAGTCTCAAAGTTTAAGAACCACTCTTCTTGAGCTGTCATAGAGTGGAGTCAACTAGTTAAGTTTTAGGGACAAAATATATTTGTCTGCATAACAATAATATCACAGCCAGGTGGCTTAAACAACAAAAAATTTAGTTTATTACACAGCCCTTGCAGACACAGAGCCACTTTTTAAAAAAATTTTTATTGTTTATTTTTGAGAGAGAGAGTGTGTGTGTATATGTGTGTGTGTGTGTGTGTGTGTGTGTGTGTGTGTGTGTGTGTGAGCAGGGATGGGGCAGGGAGAGAGGGAGACACAGAATCTGAAGCAGGCTCCAGGCTCTGAGCTGTCAGCACAGAGCCTGATTCAGGGCTCAAACCAATGACCCATGAGATTATGACCTGAGCCAAAGTCAGACACTTAACCAACTGAGCCACCCAGGTGAAAGAGCTCTCAATAGTGAACAATGGAACAATTTGAGTAACAAAAATAAATAATGATAATATTGGATTATAATCAAAGAACAAACTAAGTATGAATCTTTATTATTATATAAATAAATAATTGAGGTTACAAAGGGTAGAAAGGGGACAAATCTTTCTTACACAAGATTCCCAAAGCATAAGTGCAGATACACACCCATTTAGGTGGTCGAGACTAATTTCCCTCCTCTTGAGCATGGACTGGAATTATCAGCTCATGAAATAGCATATGAAAGAGAAGAACATTAGCTTTACCTTGGAGGAATCTGCCTGATGTGATTTTAAAAATCAATAAATACTTAATAATGTCACCAGTGATCAGTCATATATCCACTCACATGATGTGAAGAAAGTGTTACTTCATATCTATGGTACTCTTTCCCCAAATCCCATAGTCTGATTTTGAGACAATGTCAGGCAAACCCAATTTAAAGGACATTATTCAAAATATATGACCAGTATACTTCAAAACTGTCAAGTGTATAAAAAATAAGAAAAATTTGAGAAAATGTCACAGACTGGAGGACACTAAGGAGATGTAATGAGTAAATGCTGTGAAGTATAACAAACTCTTCAGAAATAGTGGTTATATTTTTATTAGGTAGCTACTGTGGGTTCAGTGTTTTACAAAGGTTTGTTGCAAAATTAAATATATGTTATAAATATTTTTAAACATTTTTGAAGGAAAACAAATAAGAAAACACTACTGTAATTTTTTAATGTTTATTTCTGAGGCAAAGCACGAGCAGGGGAGGCACACACAGAGAGAGACGAGGAATCTGAAGCAGGGTCCAGGCTTTGAGCTGTCAGCATAGAGCCCAATGTGGGGCTTAAACCTTAAATTATGAAATCATGACCTGAGCAGAAGTCAGACACTTACCCAACTAAGACACCCAGGCACCCCGAAGACACAATTGTCAGTTAAGGCATAAGGTTTTACTAAAAATACAACCAAATGCATTTACTAGAAATGCAAAAAATGGAGAGGGGGGGAGGACAACAAATATTTCATGCAATATATCACCTTCATAATAACTTATATTTTTCTTTTATGAACAGTTATTATTGTTCTAGAGGTTGCCATGCATTATTTCATGTAATTCTCATGCCAAATGTAAAAGGTATACACTATTATAATTTTCCACCACATTTTTGGTGAAGAAGCAAGCTTAAATTGGATAAGTCACTTGTTGAAAGAGCTAATAGCAAGAAACTGGACCATGACAATCACCATTGTCTACCACTGTCCCCATTCTCTTTAGGTCTTATGCATTTATGTAATGATGGTGATAATGGTATCAACATCAATTTATTGAATATCTGCAAGACCTTGTAGTAGATGTTCCACTAATATAATTAGATGTAATTTTCACAGAAGAGCTATTATTGTTATTCTCATGTTAGGATTGGAACCACTGAGGTCTGAAAAGGTTTAGTGATTTTGCCAATGACACAGAGTGAGTCAGTTTTAGAGACAGGATTTAAACCCAAAAGCCATGCTTTTGAACCTGAATTTGGGTAGAGTATAGAGAATACAGAATTGAGGGGGGAGGAAAAGTCTTTCACTCTCCAGACAAACATATGAAATCTGCATGGCACAGAGGACCTAGAAGTTCTGCTTGGAGCATGTTGAATTTGCATGAAAAGTAGGTACATAGAATGGTTATTGGGTAGCACTTTAGGCAGCAACTTGATATTGAGTAAGATTTTGCCAATTGAATAATGTTGGAGAAAGTATATCCAGCATCTGTACATCACAGGATCTTGAGAAGCAACATGGATTTAGAGCAATGCAAATACATGCTAGAATTCTTCAAAGCTGTGTAAAAACAGGAGAGACTGTGAAGGAATTTGTGCTTGAAATTCTTCTGGCACTAAGTTTCTCTATGCTTGGCTAGGAGCCTTGGGCCCAGTTTCCTTACTATAAAGCAAGAAAGGTACTTGGTAAATGTATTACTAAGGGATAGCAGAATAAATTATAAAAAATCTAGTTTATTCCATGCTTAGTAAATGTCAACCAATGGGCAAGAGCAATACAAAGTAAACGTGATTACATACAGGTTATAGCTGAGAAAACAAAGGTTGATGTAACTATCGTTTAATTAACACAATGCCTACTATGTGCCATGGAATGTCACCACCTCTAGATGATGATCAAGATATACAAAGTTTGTCACCTCAGGAAGCTTACTTTGAAAATACAATTTATGTTGATCTATGGACTCATTCAAATTTGGGTTGAAAATTGGGACTATCATATTTGCTGTATAACTTTGGGCAATTCACTCAACCAATCCAAGTCTCATTTCCTCAGACATAAAATGTGTGTAAAACATTTACTTTATATTGATCTTGACCAAGATTTTGGTGAAATAAATTTTATAAATGTATCTTGATCATCACTGAATCCACAGCACCTGGAGGTGGTAGCATTCCATGACATTCAAGACACTGTACTAATAGAATATAGTTATATCAACATTTGGTTATATTTTAGTTTATTTTTAGAGTGCTTTGGGTATAGCAGATGATTGATAATGTAATAAATATGTGTGTAATCAACTTGTTGCCAAGTATATTTAGACATCTGTAATCTCTTTGAGCCCTCTTTTTAACCCTCTGAAGTAGGCCTATCAGAATTATTCTTTTTCAAATACATGGAAATTAAGGAACATATTTTGTGATGTGCCCAAGATCCGATGACTACTATGTATTTTTATTCTGTAAATCCATGTTTCATACTTTTTTCTCACTTCAAGTTCACTTCTTGCTTTCAACTATTGTTTCCAAACTGGCAGAACTCTTTTCATTGACTTTCTTGATTATGAACTTTAAACTCATCAGTCATTCATCATAAGCAGAGGTTCATCTTGCATCACCATTATAATGCATTACACTCTATTATAATTGTCTCTATTCACTATTACATTGGAAGATTCATGATAGTATGTGCTATGTTTTTGGATAGTTATTTATAACTTTTGGAAAGTTATATTTCTTTAGCAACTATTTGTTAAATGTGTGTTTGTTTTCTTTCTGTGGTCACTACTCCTACCTGTTGAAGGCCCCCCACCTAAAAACCATACCACACAGTATGTTAACTAATTGAAATTTAAATAGAAACTTGAAAAAGGAAAAAAAAATCAACTGCTAATATTAGTAATAGAAATGAGTTTACATTGATAGTTATAACAATGATTATAATGTTCAACTAAGAAACCTCTTAGTGTTGCTTAATAAGACAGTGTATTTGCTATATAAGAAACACCCAAAATGTAGCTTAACACATTTATTATCATGGTTTCTCAGGGTCAGAATAGTGGGTATAGCTTAGCTGTAATTCTGGATGAAGATTACTCACAAAGCTGCAACTGAAGTGTCAGCCTGAACCATGATAGTCGCAAAGTGTGACTATGGGAAGACTCACCTCCAAGCTCACTCATTTGGCTGTTACCAGTCCTTAGGCTTCTATAGGCTGTTAGCTAAAGAAATGTTTCATATAAGATAGAGTCTTTCTATAGAGTAGCTAAGTGTGTCAGCCTACTATTCCCAGAATGGACATTTCCAGAGAGAAAATGAGAGAGACAGACTTGCATACAAGAAGGCAATTTTGTGGTGATTTAATCTCAGACTTGACATATTATTACTTGTGCTGTATCATATTGGTTAGAAGTCACTAGGTCCTATCCAAATGTAACAAGAAGAGATTATATACACAAGACAATGGACACCAGGAGAGGGGGATCATTGGCAATCATTTCAGAGGCTGCCTACCAGCTCTTTGCCTGTCAGAAAAATACCAGTTATTATTTTTAATGCTTAAGTCATTGTCTGCTAAGGTTGGCTTTTTCAGATTAAACAAACATTTATGGGTTGAGGAATTCTATTATTTTAACAGTTTTCTTAACACTCTATCATTACAGAGCTTTTAAAAAAAAACATGGTTCTAGATTTCTGTGGACTTAACATATTGATCATAAATAATAAATAGATAGGACCAAATGGCTATTTGTCTTTGACTTCTTTGATCACGAACTGTGTGATTTTTGGATTTATGTAAGGATACCACTTTACTTCCCTTTGTATTTATAAAAACTAAGCTGGATCTAGTATTATCATACCTGTAGAGAACACAGTAAAACTTGAAACAGAGAGCCGAGATACTACATTTATATTCTTTTATAGAAAATAGACTTAGATTATTTGTAGAACAATTTCTCCCCCTATTGAATTTATAAAGGCCAAGGGTCATCTCATTCAGTTTGACCCACTGGGCACAGGGATGTATCAGTAGGTATCATAAATTCCTGTATGTGTTCTTAGAACTGAACTCACTAGCATGGTTTTTATATATATTACAGTTTCTAGGAATAAGTACTGGCATATCATGGTCCATACAGTTAAAAGAAACATGAACCTCCATTTTTCACAAAACAAAATGAAACAAAACTCTCCTGCCCCAACCCCTTTATAAACTGCCTTTGGAAAGTTACAAGGAAGCAACCAAAGTAATGTCCAGAAGCTTCTAAAATTTAGAATTAGGAAGCCCTTTTCCTTTTCCTCTGCTTTTATTCCCTCTCCCAACCCCCATCTCCAGAGCTGCATGCCATTGTGACTACTGTAAAATTATAATATAATATTTATTTTTCCAAGATAAACTCTGAAATGTGCCATAGTTTGAGAGACAGGAAATCAAGGGCAACAATTAAATTTAAAAAGATTAAAAGAGTTCATGTTGTAAATAATTTGTTGAGACATTTTTAGTGTTCAGTAAGAATTTGAAAGGTAAGAAGATTCCTAAATACATAAATCCATCATAAACAATTTTAATAAAATTATTGAACATAGTTTGACCTCTTATACTATTGTACTTCCCTCTACATACCTTAGTCAGATAGACCCCAGTAAGTTTCTCCCTATCCATAGGTAGACAAAATTATGTTCAGTGCTATGGAATAACAGTACCAAAAATTGAGCAATGGGAATTCAGCACCCAGTAATTCTGTGGTTGGGTTAACCCACACCTATATAAAAACTATGAAGCTTTAACAAAATGTTATTTTTTAAAAAGGCAATGAAACTGTAGATTTATAAAAATAGGCAAAAACCAGAAGAAAGTCAGCATTTGAATATGGGAATGACATTGGGTGAGATCTGAATATGTTGTAGCTTTTTATCTGAGGGTGGGATATTGAAAGCTTTATATTTACTGGCTGGATATGTCAGATGACAATTTTAGGACTGCCAGACTGGCAGGAAAAATCATAAAATAGAGTCCTAAAGAGGAGAGAGCTGCAGGGAGAGTAAGCTTCAGAATCTGTACTAAACCCTTTCCAAATGCTTACCTGAACACTGAACTACAAATGCATGGAAGATATTCTAAGTGTTAGACAAAGACAGCAGATGGAAGGTGGAAGAACTGAGCAAATATTTCAGATGTTTCCAGGAATAAATGAGATAAAGATTGGAGTGTGAGTCCAACAAAATAAAGTGCCAATGAATTAAAAAAAAAAAAAAAAAAAGACAGAAAAGAAAAAGCAAGAAACAAAAACTTTCCAGAGAAATTTAACTTAATCCAGAGTTTCTACAAATTAATCACAATTTCTGGATATATTTTATGTTACATTGTAGAGATTCTTGGGTCTGTTATATTTCTCTAAAGAGGCTGATATTTTTGTTTTATTAGGTTACACTCAGACTCTCTGTCTTGTCTTTGTTGAACATTTTCAACCTATTTAGTTCTTTTGGTCTTAACTACAAGCTCCATTGATACTGTCTAGTAGATGCATGTTTCAGGAATCAGCCTGTCAGTAATGTAGAGTTTAGACATAGACTTAGTTTATACACATAATCGTTGTGAATGTCCAAGCTCTGTTCCCTTGTTTTTAAGGTCAGAAAGATGAGTTTTTGATCAGGGGTATAGCTATCCTATGCTCCAAATGGAGCTGTCTTTCAAGCTAAATGTGAAAATTGGAGAATTCACACAGTGCCAGTCCCTAATCCAAGTTTTGACTCATAGCCAAAATCTGACTGCTTTGTTCATCCTCCAGAGAGTTTTTGTATCTTGCTCAAGATTTATAGTTATTCCTTCAGGGAGAATTATGTGTTAGGGGCTTACTCTATGGTACTGGAAGCAGAACTCTTATATTCATGTATTTTGGAAACTAAAAGAGGGAATTCTAACACAAATTGGAAAGTCTTAAATTTTAAAATAGATTTTTCTCCCCTATCTTTTCTTAAAAAGGTTTGTTCTGCCATCTCAAATTTTAAAAAAGGAAATGAAAAAAAGAAAGAAAGAAAAGAAAACAGAATCTACTCTAACATTAGCTCTCTCTGAGAAAATATCTCATTGATAGACTCAATACCTTCCAGGTCCAAACCATAGCAGTAGACAGGCAAACCTGGGTTAATTGAAATGAGGCAATAAGAGCAATAGCATACCAAAGCAAAGTGTGGGGATCTCATTTAAAGGGACTAAGGAGGGTTCATTAGAGGAGATGGACTTGCAACAAAGTATTTAATCAGGTATCTGAATATCTAAATTAGCAGGTGAAAGGTAAAGAGCAGGGACTAAAGTTGTAATTGTAAAAGATGCAGTAGTCACTTACGTTTGCCAGAAGAGGACTTTTGGTTGTGTGTTTTTGTTTGTGTTCAGACATAATTACAGAGTGGTCTTTATTTTATCTCCTTGCGTTACAGTCAGATAATGACCGTATCCTACTTTGGTGTTCTGTGAAATTAGTTATGTTTGGTATAGCATAGTCATTAGAGCCAGCTGACAAGTCAGGGCTGGGTGTTTGTTTTTGTTTTGTTCTTCTTTTTCAGTAGAAAATAGTGATGTTTTTTAAAGAGAGAAATTATTTGTGAAGCCATGTATTGTACATGGTAATTTTGTGGGACAAAAAGATATTTGTTGTTGATGTTGTTTTCTGTTTTCAGCAAGAGAAGCAGAGAGAGCCCACCAAATTAACATGATTGTTACCAAAAAAAAAAAAAAAACAAAAACAAAAAACTGATTCTGGCATAGGCTTCCTTTCAGTGTCTCCAGTCAAAGAGACCATTCCAAAGTTCATATTGAGAAGTTTTCTTTCTTTATTTTCACAGAATGACTTAGGCCTCATAAAATATTTTTGATATGACATAAGTCTGAGTACATAAGAATTACTCAGTTAGGAGTAGCAAAGGGAAATATAAGTTTTACTCTATTAGCAAGATGTGGGTAACTTTTTCTCTAGCTGGTAAAGTCACATCCTGGTAAGCTGTCAGCTTTCCAGCCTATTATATATATTACTTATATCTCTTCTCTTTCTTTTCTATTAAACTACAGAAGCAATTAGATCTCTGTAGGTCATTCAAAGTCAACTCAAAGAGACTGATAAGGTAATATATATGTTTAAAGACAAGAATGAGTGAAAAATAGCTTATCAATAGTATTCCTTGTGTTTAAGAAATAATGAGAGAAATTCTTAAGGATGATGAAAATGAATATACAAGAACATAGGGAATTATTAGAAGAATAATCGTTACTGAAAACATAAAATGTATATGAAGACATATACAAATATTAAAAAATAAAAGACTACTGATTGTTTAAATAACAAAAGGAGCAATTTGTTGCAGAATTTTTTAAATATGTAACATTATGGTAACTATAGTATTAGAGTTAACAGATAAAGTCCCAACAAGAATGATCAAGAAAAAAGATAATAGTATTAATTACCCATATTAAGAACAGTCCAAGGTTATAGGAGAGATAAGAGAAGACCATGATAATTTTTATTACAGATATATGGCATATAAAATTGCCAAGTTCTTTGAAAAACATGACTTATTAAATCAGAGAAAAGATAATAGAAAATTAATTAAATAATGAATCTGTAACTGAATATCTTCATAAAGATAACTCCATTCTCAAATACTTCACTGGTGAATTCCACCAAATATGTTCAGGAGAAGTATTACCAATTTTAAATAAAATGTTTCAGATTTTATTTTCAGATAGTGGAAAAGGTGTAATAACTTCTCAAATCTAGTTTTTTAAGGCCTACATAACCCTAATACAAAATCTGATATGAGAAGAAAAGAAAATTGCTGTCTAATATTACTCATGAATATAAATGCAGAAAATCTAAATAAAGTATTAAAAAACCAAACCAGCAACATATCAAAAGGATAATACATGATGGCATGTATAACCAAAGTGAATGAGAGGTTTAACAATTGAAAATCAATGTAATTTATCACCTTAGCAAAGAAAGGAAGAAAATCTTGATGATCTTCTCAATAGATTTAGGAAAAGCACTTAATGCAATTTAATTTTCATTTATGTACAAATTTTCAATAAATTAGAAATACAATGGAACTCCTCAATCTGGTAAGGAATATCCACCAAAAATTAAATAAAAATACTGACATCATATTAATGCTAAAATGTTAAGTTTATGACAGGGGCATCTGAGTGGCTCAGTCGGTTACGTGTCCGACTTCAGCTCAGGTCATGATCACAGGGTTCATGGGTTCGAGCCCCACGTCGGGCTCTGTGCTGACAGCTAGCTCAGAGTCTGGAGCCTGCTTCAGATTCTGTGTCTCCCTCTCTCTCTGACCCTCCTCTGCTCACACTGTCTCTCTCTCTCAGAAATAAATAAAATATTAAAAAAAATTTTTAAATATTAAGTTTATGACTCCCTTTTGTCTGAATAATACAAAGATATCCACTATGATTTTGTCTTTCAACATTGTACTAGGTGTCCCAGGCAGTGCTATAGAGAAAGAAAAAAAAAAGGCATAAATATTTAAAAAAAAGCAAAATATTTTCAGTCACATATGACATATTTTGTTTAGAAAATCCCAAGCAATCTACAATAACTACAATTACTGAATTTACATATTACTAGGTACAAAATATTATTAAAAATTTATTGTATTTCTACATTACCAAATACAAATTTGAAAATAGATCAAAACCAGTTGCAGTAGCATTAAAAACATCAAACACCTAGAAATGAATTTAACAAAAATATGCAAGAGTGCCAATTAAACACTAAATAAATTTTCGAAATATTTTTTTTAAAACCTAAAAAAATGGAGGGATGTATGATGTTTATGAATTGGTGGAGTCTTTAATGCCAAGATAAAAATCTGCTCCATTTTGGTGTATAGTTTCAACACAATCTTAATCAATATCTCAGTAGTTTTTTTGAAGATACCAACAATCTGGTTCTACTAAAGTTATAGAATTATAATCTTGAAATACAGGAAAAACTTGGAGGCTTTAAACATATTTTAAGTCATACCAAAAAGCTGAAATTATTAACACAGTGAGGGATTGATGTGAAATATAAAGTGGGACAGAGAGTATAAGAGTTCATGTGTGTGCGTGTATGTGTTTGTGTGTGTGGAATCACATTTTTTAACTGTTTATTTACAAACAAATTAAGTTTGTTATGAAAAGAAAATTTAGCTAATGAACTGTGTTGAAGCAAATGCTATTTGTATGAAAAGAAATCAACCTTTAAATCACACTAAACCATAAAATTAATTTAAAATGGAATACAGGTCTAAATATGAAAGTCTAAAATGTTTAGATTCTAGAAGAGAACATTGGAGGATGTCTTTGTTATTTGATATAAAAAATTCCTTAACACACAAGTTAATAGTCTATCATGTGTAGGCATATATATAACATTGTATATTATATATATGTATATATGTCTACATGCATAGTAAATTTATAGAGCAGATATATATCAGATATATGTATATATCTGAATTTAAAACTTGTACTCATCTGAGTCCAGAGCGCTAACCATTACACCATGGTATCTAAAACTTGTACTCATCAAATTATACCATTAAACAAATGTAAGCTATAACCATATTAAATATTTTCAATACATATATTTGACAAAACGCTATATCCTTCAGATACAAATATTCTGACAAGATAATAAGAAAAAGACAAAAAAAGAAAAAGAGAGAAACAACCCAATACAATAACAAGGAAAAGATTTTAGCAGGCACTTCACAGAATATATCTAAATCGCCATGAAGCATATTATAATGTGCTAAGCTTCTCTAATCAAGAAAATGCAAACCAAAATGATATGAAAATATTGTTACACATCTCCCAGAACGGCTAACACTTAAAGTATTACAAAATACAAATCTTTCAGCAACTGCAGCCCCATGGTTAGAAAGAGTAATATGATTCTCAACACACACACACACACACACACACACACACACACACGGCTCTGATTTCAGTTTTTGCTTAAGGTTAGAATTTCAAGTGGCCTTTTATTTTTAATTGCCGAATTTCATTATAAACAAGCATCACACATGCTTTTGGAACTAGGATTCTTCATTGCCTTTAGTTTTTGGTAAGGGCTATCTAGTCCCTAATGTCCATATGCTTAAAATCCTGCTGTATCAAGAACAGCTGTTCCTAAAGATACATGCACCCTTATATTTATAACAGCAGTATTTGCAATAGCCAAATGATGAAGCAGCCTAAGTGTCTATCAATAGATGAATGAATAAAGAAGATGTGGTATACATATATATATGTATGTATGTATGTATGTATGTATGTGTGTGTATATATATATATATATATATATGCACACAATGGAATATTATTTAGCCATAAAAAGAAATCTTGCCATTTACAATGACATGGATGAGCTAGAAAATGTTACATAAGCAAAGTAAGTCAGTCAAAGATAAATACCATATGGTTTCACTCATATGTGGCCTTAAAAAAACAAATTAGCAAAGGGATAAAAGATAGGGAAAGAGAGAGAGAGAGAAACTGAAAAACAGACTCTTAACTATTGAGAACAAACTGTTGGTAACTGGAGGGGAGGGGGGAATGGGTGAAATAGGTGATGAGATTAAGGAGGGCACTTATGGAGTGCCTAGTAATGTATGGAACTGTTTAATCACTGTATTTTATACTCAAAGCTAATATAACACTTTATGTTATCTATACTGAAATAAAAATAAAATGTAAAGAAAACAATAGTCTTCCATAATACAAATTAGAATTAAAAGCTTCTATCTTTTGATATAAAAAATAAAAATAAAGTATTACAAATCCACGTGTTGATGAACGTATGGAGTAGCTGAGACTTTTATACACTGCAGGTATGAGTGTAAAATGTTTCAAACATTTGAGACAATTCTTTAAAAAAGTTTTTAAATATTTTATTCATTTCTGAGAGAGAGAGAGCGAGAAAGAGAGAGACAGAGAGACCGAGAGACAGAGAGCAACAGCGTGAGCCGGGGAGGGTCAGAGAGAGAGGGAGACACAAAATTCGAAGCAGACTACAGGCTCTGAGCTAGCTGTCAGCACAGAGCCCGACATGGGGCTTGAACCCACGAACTACAAAATCATGACCTGAGCTGAAGTCGGTCGCCTAACCGACTGAGCCACCAATTCGCCCCAATTCTCTTTCCCTTATAAAATTAAACCTACATGTATCCGGTAACTGATTACTACTCCTAAGTAAACATTTAAGAAAATGAGTGCTTATGCTCATGAAAGAATATATTAATGTTTATAAAGACTTTTCAAAAGTATACCAAAGTGAAAACAAAATAGAAATTACCTGTGGTTCTAGCTCTTTCACATGCTAAAAACAGTTTTTAAAAGTGGCAACTTTTCTCACTGCAAATTATTTTCCAACTATATAAAAATGTGCATTGTATATAACAAACATGCACACCACATACACATGAATGTACTAGAATAACACTTCTTTTCTATATTACATAATGATTAGTTTTCCAATTACAAAGAGAACATTTCTTATTTCTTTAGTAGCTATAAGATATTTAATTATCTTGAATTAATAATCTGAATATTAAAGAACACTTCAAGTCTCTTTCTGATAAAGCCATTCTATATTATTTCTTAGAATTTATTATTATTTGATCATTATGGCTTTTGTTCATTGAAAGAGAAAAAAATGTATATATCATTTATGCAAAAAACAAAGTTTTGAATACCCAAAGTATTTAGCAAATTCATAAATAAATATTATTAAGCATGAAGATGATGTTAGATGCTATATCAAAATATAGTAAAGGACAGATTTTTAAAGACAGGAAACTTATTTTGATCTGATTCTGTTCGCAAGCACTTTTTTTCCCTCATACTCTTTCTCTTCTCATAATCAAAGTGGCAAATCTATCAAAACCTGTTTTTTTTGATGGAGGGCAAGATGGCGGAGAAGTGAGGAGCTCCGAACTTGCACTCGCGCCCATACATCACACAGAAAATTTCTGAAGCCATTGGAAACCTTACAAAACCTGAGAGATTGGGAGAAAAAGGACGCAGAATCCACTGAGAGAGCCTTCTAACGTGAGTGCGAACCGGGGAAGATAAAATCGGGCCGGGATCGGAGACTCCAGGGTGGGAGGCGATCCCCCTCTACCCTCTACGGGGAGTGAGAGGGGA
>NW_024082556.1:0-4606 GCF_003009895.1 Hyaena hyaena
AAACTATTTGTAAAAAAAAAATAATAAATAAAATTAAAAAAATAAATAAATAAATTAAAAAAAAAGACAATGAAAGGAAGGAAAATGGAAGTAAAAATACATTCAATTTCAGACTAAGAAGATCTATACAAAACTTTTAAAAGTAATGTCTTCTGAATAGCTTAACATTTAACATTGAGGCTATGCCTCATCAGATCACAATGCCACGATCATTTCTCCTTAACCACTGAAGGTGACTCAAGAGATGGGTTATCCACCAGAGGAGGCTTTTTATGCTGTAGAATCTGTGCATTTAAATATATTTAATAGCATTTAGTCATTACTTCCCTAGGCCTCTCTTGATTATGAAATTTCAGTTTTTTCTATCATGATACTTTGCAGGATCATAAGCTCTGAGACTACTGTTCTTAAAGCCAGGTAGTTATGACATCTATTGTATCCATTTCCAATTGCTAGAATTAAAATGTCTAACAAACAACCACAAAACTTCAGAGCCATCCCACAGTAACTGTGCTCACAGTCTTGGGAGCCAGCTGGTTGTCCGCTAGGTGGCTCTACTGATCTAGGCAAGGGTAGCTTATATATCTGGGGTGGCTGAAATGAATTGGCCTCAACTGGGATGACAGAATGTTCCATTCTAGTCCACATGTGCCTTTCCTCCTCCTGGGACCAGCAGTCTAATGTGGTATGTTCACAAGGCATTAACAAAGGCACAAAAGTGAGAGAGCAAGCCAGTCCCAAACACAGTTTTGCTTCCATCACATCTGCTAATAACCCATGGGCTAAAGCAAGTCACAAGAATAAACTTGGAGTCAGGGCAAAGAATGGGTGCAGGAGAGGTGAAGAATCCAAGCCATGCCATGATATTTACCACATTGAGGTTTCTGTCCACCGAGAATGCCCAGGCAGGGCTGAAACCACTGACTGGCCTGGGCACTAGCCAGATACAAACTGCAACTTGGCCAGCTCCTGGGGAACTTGGGCAGGGAGGCAGAGTAATGGAAATGGGATATGAAACTGAGCAGAAATAGGAATTTAAAAACCTTCAAGTACATAAATTAAAGGAAGAATTAAGAAGAACTGAGAATAGCCAGAGTATATCATTCTTAGCTCTGCTTTATCTGTGTGCATAGTACCTTCTGTTTTACAGACTGCTGTGTGATTTTCAAGGTGTTCAAAGTTCATCTCGATCTTTCTGAGCAGCAGTCCCTGCACAGCAACAAGAGGGCGTTGCTTCCCCATTTGAAATGGGAGGATATTAAGGATTGCAGAAGTACAGGGAGGTACCCAAGCTAACAAACAGTAGTAAGTGATCTGGCTGAAATGCAAACCCAAGCCCGGTTCTCTTTTCCATTCTACAATGAAAACTTCTTTAAAAATAAGGTTTGAAACAGTAACATTTAAAATACATTCCTTGGGGCGCCTGGGTGGCTTAGTCGGTTAAGCGTCCGACTTTCGCTTAGGTCATGATATCGCGGTTCATGTGTTCGAGCCCCTCGTCGGGCTCTGTGCTGACTGCCAGCTCAAGCCTGGAGCCTGTTTCAGTCTGTGACTCCCTCTCTCTCTGACCCTCCCCTGCTCACGCTGTCTCTCCCTCTCTCCTAGAAATAAATAAAACATTAAACAATTAAAAAAAAATACGTTTCTTATAAATCCCCAGCATAAAGGCCAAAGTGCCAGGTGTCATCCAGTAGAAAAGGATACACAAATTGGTGGTTGCTATGGAGTCACTTCAGCACATCCTTGCTTATGAAGTTGGGGTTGACACTGAAAGCTATTAAAAGTTAAAGGGAATCATGAGCCAATGCTTACATATTTCCTAAGTAATGACAAAACATAACATGATTCATAGGAAACTGGGGAAAAAATGGCTCAAAATGCTATTAGAGAACGTCGAGGTCAGGGATTTAGTGGGGGAATCAGAATCAATCAGCAGGTCAAGCCTTTGATGGGAAAAGATGACTTTGAAAAACGACGTAGAATCATAAAGGTATGATTCATAAATCATGAATATGGAATCAAATAATGCTTGTTACCAAGGAGAAAAATGAAATGACCAAATGTAGGTAGGTGACCTAAAAGATTAAAACTAGCTCGAAATGTAGGTTATTACCAATCACAGGGAAGATGAGTCCATCTAAAGCTTGCAGGAAAACCTAAAGCCATTGATAATTTTTCCTCAGAAATTAAAAATATGTATTCTTGAAAGAATCCTCTACTGTCTCTAAGTGTAGCCCATATTGTAAATTTGTTAGAAAATAAACAGGAAAACTTGAAGCTGTCCCACACTTAATATCAGACTTTTGTTTTTCTTTTTTTTTTTTAATTTTTTAAATATTTATTTATTTTTGAGAGAGAGAGAGACTTCGAGTGGAGGAGAAACAGAAAGAGAGGGAAACACAGAATCTGAAGCAGGCTCCATGCTCTGAGCTGTCAGTACAGAGCCTGACACAAGGCTCAAACCCACAAACCTCGAGATCATGACCTGAGTTGATGACGGATGCTTAACCAACTGAGCCACCCAGGTACCCCCAGAGCTCTGTTTTTCTTTAAAATGACCTGAACACTTGTGGGGGAAAACACTGGGGTTGACCTTACTCCTGCTACCTGCTACCTGACAGGGGCTTGACTTCTCAGAAACTGTGAGGGAGGTGTGGTTAGGTGGGAGATGGGGTGTACTTCCGAAGAGGTATAAGAAAACAAGTCCCAGTTAACTGGAAAGCCTATAGAAGACAAGAGTACTAAAGAAGGCAGAGAGTAAATGTCATACTGTGAAACTAAGCCTCACCTAAGAGGCCTGAACAGTTGACTCTCAGAAATACTGAATCAGGGACACAGCAAGGCTGTCAGTGGTTGAGAGCAACAGCTTATCTAACTAAACATCAATATTCTCACTCCTGAGGAACAACATCATGAGATAAATATATGCAGAGAGACACAGGCTTTGAAAACCATTTTCATAGCCATTACCCTCTCCTGGGTCAGCCTTCATTACCAGCACTGACTTAGATAATGATCAAGAAAGAATGATCATCAGATTATTTAAGGAAATAGCAAGTACATTAACAGAAGTACAATAATGGAGAGAAATGGCCTTGAACCAGACAGAACTACCAAGAGGAAATTCAGCAGGTGTAAGTTACTACTGTGCTAAAGGTAAATCCAAGAAACCAGTTACCCTAGCCAAGGTAAGATGCTTAAGAACGGTATACAGGAAAATGAACTTGGTGTTTAAATTGGCTACAAGCTCAATGTCAGTCTACCTTTAATGCAGAGATTTCAGATCCTCTTTGGAGACAAGGATTTCTTTGAGAGCATGATGAAAATTAAGTCTGATCTTCACCTTAGAAACAAGTATATTTTATACTTAGTATCAGAAAGTTCACAGAGGGCATATGGGGCACTGGTGTATAGTTATGGTTTAGAACATGGGACTTGCTCTAAACAAATCAGTCCAGGATCCGATCATGTCTCCACACTAACTTTCTTATTATGCTTTCCAAAAAATAACATAATCTTCTCTCCATTCTGAGTTTCCTCATCTGTAAAAGGAACAGAATAACAGTGGTACCTAGCCCTCCCCTCCCTTGCAGTGTTGTTATAAGAGATTCCTAAATAAAACACAAGGAACTTTTGGGATTTTTTTTTGTTATATATTTTTATTATCTTTTAAATACACTAACATACTATACTGTATATTGTTATATATATATTGTTATATACAATATAGTATATTAGTATTAACATATGCATATTTTATTACATGTATTATATTATTTAAGTCAGTTGCTACCTTGTACAACTTTAGGTAACTTTTAAGTTTAGTGAATAGGGAAGAAGTGGGGGTTATCCTCCTGGGGCTGCTTGCTATTTGAAATAATTACTAGAACCCTGAGTTCTGATCTGGGCATACCAGTTTAAGAGGACAGCTGAAACACAAGCAAGAAAGTCTAGGAAAGATGGTAAGGGAGTGTACAATATCAACATAAGAAGACATATGGAAGAACTAAGGAAATTTAGCCAAGAGAACAAAAGATTTAACCAGATTAAAGTACTTTAAAAGTTGTATTGTGGTGAAAGAAAGGCAATTGTTCTGAATAATTGTTCTGAATAATTCCAAGGGTCAAAATTTGGGCCAGTAGAGAAGAAAATTTTAGTTGCATTTAAAGAAGAATATCTTAGCAATTACAAACAGGTATTTCTTTATCACTGAGGGGTCAACATATTCATTTATTTAGTAAACATTTGTTGACCACTTACTGATGACAAAGACCATGATGGTACCAGGAATTCAAAGATAAGTGAGATATAGACCTAGTTCCTTTAAAAGGCTCCCAGTTTCGATGTAGAGTATCATGTCATTTGCGAAGAGTGAAAGTTTGACTTCCTCTTTGCCAATTCTGATGCCTTTGATTTCCTTTTGTTGTCTGATGGCTGATGCTAGGACTTCCAGCACTATGTTAAACAACAGTGGTGAGAGTGGACATCCCTGTCGTGTTCCTGATCTCAGGGGGAAAGCTCTCAGTTTTTCCCCGTTGAGGATGATGTTAGCTGAAGGCTTCTCATAGATGGCTTTGATGATGTTTAAGTAGGTTCCTTCTATCCC
>NW_024082556.1:7599-153339 GCF_003009895.1 Hyaena hyaena
GTATAGGAGGATTAGGAGGAACTTGACGGAGGAACAAGGGGGAGAAGAAGGGCGGAAATGGTGGGGGAAAGGGAGAGAGGCAAACCATGAGAGACTCTTGAATGCTGACAAAAACTGAGGACTGATGGATGTGGGGGGGTGGATGGGCATGGAGGAGGACACTTGTGGGGATGAGCACTGAGTGTTATGTGGAAACTAATCTGACAGTAAACTATTTGTAAAAAAAAAAAAAAAAGGCTCACAGTTTGTTAGAAGGAATACATAACAGATATTTTCAATATAAACAAAGGCAACTGTGTTGTCTATAGATCAAGGCAGGGCACCTACCTAGTCTAAGGGAATTGGCACTAGAAATGAGATATAATGGATGAAGAAGAACTGGCTGGATGGCCAGGCCTGCCAGACAGAGTGCACAGGCAAAGAGGTGAGAAACAGCAGAGTGCGTCCAAAGAGTGCTGGGCAAGAAGGACAAGACAAAGAGGAGACGGAGAGAAGGACTTAGATATAATCCTATGGATGGAGCCATTAAAGAATGTTAAGCAGGGAAATGACCTGGTCAAATATGTACTTTAGATGTGGACATATAATTAGTAAAATGTCTGAGGTGAGTGCTAATGGTACAGATTCCATTATTTGTCCTGAATTTCCCCATGAGAGGTCATTAATTGAGTAAGAAAAAAGCTTCATGATAGCTCAACATTTTTTCAGTGGGTTATTTAGTCATATGAAATGAGAATATTTCACATAGGATATTTGTTTTGGGTGCTGGAGCAAGACAGCAAATCTAAAGACAAACTAAGAGACTGTGGTAATATTCCAAGACATGCAAGGGCCGGCATCAGGTATGCAAAGGTGTAGAGGGACTAGAAATAGAACTGATCCCCTCATGTGCATTCCCAAAGCTCAAACTCTGAAGTTTGGCCTTCAAGCCATCACAGAATTCTCTTACTTTAAAGAACATTGAAACCATCTCATCCAGCTTTTCCACTGGAGAAACTAAACCCCAGGAAGACAAAGTGATTTTTTCACTCCATATAATTAGTTGAGAAAAGAGAGTTAAGAACAGGACACAAAACCCTAAAAGCTCCATCTTTCAACCTTGATCTAGGAAGTGACCTTTTGGTCTACCATATCACTCGAATTTTCATTAAATCTTTTTTGTAGCAAATATGGTTTCTTAATTAGAACTACAAAAATAAAATTATAGAGTTAAGCTGTTTATCAAAAGGAAAATAGTTTAGAATTTAGATGTTGCCATGGATTTCAGATATGTTATGGAACAAGAAGTGTTTTCTATTTAATCCTTCATGGTGACAGAAAGAGCATGGGTTGATACAAAGCTGAATTTTATACTTGCCAAGAGAATGACATTGAGAGGCATACCTGGGTGGCTCAGTTAAGCGACCAACTCTGGATCTCAGCTTAGGTCTTGATCTCGGGGTTGTGAGTTAAAAACACATGATGGGCTCCACATTGGGGGTAGAGCCTCCTTAAGAAAAGAAAAAAAAGAGAATGACACTGAGAAAGTCATTTAAACTCTGAAGCTCAGTTTTATCATCTGTGCAATGAAGACAGAATTCTGATCTTACAGAGTTTTCATTATATAAAGTGCCTCCACAGTGCTTGGAGTTCAACAAATGTTAGGTGGCTCTTCCTCTTTCTGTTCCCTTTCCTGTCCCCTCCTCACCAAGAACTGTAAGAAGTTACCCACCATCTTCTCCAGCCTGGTACTTTGGTAGACAGTACAATAAAGTGGTTAGAATTCGGTCACTGGTGTGAGACCAACCAAGCAATAACTCATTACCCTCTGTGAACCTGGACACACTCTTTAATCTAAGACTATTTATAAATCTGTAATAATCTGAAGATACTATCTCTACTTTATAGGGTTGTTATGAGGATTGAATACGCTAAGCACAGGTGTTTAGAGTGGTGCCTGATATATGGTAAACAATGCAGCTATTGTTATGATGGTGTGAATTTTCCTTGCAGAAAACCACGTTACACTGCAATTTCCTTGGTCTCCTTATCCTCGTTGTTAATGATCTTCTCTTTCTTGCACAACTTCATCTTTTCAAGAAAATATTTGCATGCATTTCTCTTCAGACATGGAAGAAACTGAAAAGCTTTCTCTCAAAAGTAATTAAGGTAAATGTGATCAATGTAGCCAACTGACTGCCAGAAATGGAATAGTGGAACCAAATATCATCAGTTCAAGGTATTGGACACCCACACATTGATCTGTGACCTGCTTTTGATTATAGGTCAATAGCTCCTCGTCCCTCATTCTATAGATCAGAGGGATGTCGAAGTATCTGCTATGGACTGAGAGGTTTGATATATGCCCCTGGGAAGACACTCAGATGAGGATTAGAATTTGCCTGCTTGTACCATCCTCAATGGTACCGAGGATAGAAAGCACAGTACATGCACTGAAAATTTCCACTGAATGAACCAACCAGGGAAACTCTCATTGTTGAGTGCCTTGCCACTACAGGATTAACTCTAGGGGCTACCTCACATTGCATTTGAGAACACAAGACTAAAGTGGATGGCAGAGGCTCCTGGAGGGCTCAGATGGTTAAGCGTCTGACTCTCGGTTTCAGCTCAGGTCATGATCTCATGGTTTCTGGGATTAAGCTCCACATCGGACTTCATGTTGACAGTGAAGAGCCTGTCTTTCCCTCTCCCTCTGCCCCTCCCCTGTCCATGATCTCTCTCTTTCTCTCTTTCTATCTTTCTCCCTCTCTCAAACTACATAAATACACTAAAAAAAATAATAATAAAGTGGATGGCAAACATAGTGAATAAGGGATTGGGCTCCAGGGTGGGAATATTTAACTGTTGGCTCCATCATCATTGTGACTTTAGGCACATCACTTAACCTCTCAAAATCTCAACTTCCTCATACACAAAATGAGGAATATAATAAATGAGTCTAACTAGTAAGGTTCTCATGAAATTAAATGATATAATGCATGTAAAGAGTTTAGCACCAACAAGTGTTCAATAAATGTAGTGATCATGATGATTACCCTTTCAAGTAAGAATGACTAAATGCTATACAATATTACACTGTTTAAAATGCGCAGATAAGACTTCACAAAAGGGGAGACCAATGTGGCACTGGGTTGAGTATGCATCTTAACCACAGGATGGATGTTTCTTAGAAAAGATAGGTTCTGAGCCCAAACTAGAGAAAGGCTAGGTTTAGATTTGCAAAAGGTGCATTTTATAGACAAAGAAGAGCCAGGAGGATGTGATCCTTGAATATACAGAAGACACAGGGGTGACTAAATGAACAGCTAGAATTTTGAGTATATGCCTCATGGGGTAGAAAAAGGGACATTTCAAAGTCTGGTGTGGAAGGGGTAGACAATTTCAGAAAAAAACAAGCTACCTGGTGACAAAAACTGGCAGAGCAAAAGCCATGGTGTGGTAGGTGAGCCCAGGCTTTAGCACAGATAGACCCAGGTATGAAACCTCAGACAAATTACCTAACATTTCCAAGCCTCACTAGTCTCATCTTTGCTATGGGGATACTTTCACCTACCTTGCAGAATTTTGAGGAGGATTAAATGAGCTACGGAAGTTAAACCAGTCATGTCAGTGTCTGACTCAATGTCCGATAGTGTGAGCATCCAGCGATATTCTAAGATAAACAAAACTAAAGGAGTTACACAAATTACCTGGACAAACACTTAACCTCAGGTGAATTAGAAAAAGTTATCTTCATTCAGGGTCCTAACCTTCATTACTTGTTTCTGTAGGAATTTCAATACTATAATAAATGGCCTGGTATCATCATTATCATGAGTTAGATAAAGCTATCATTATCTTATTTTTATTTGTCCCATTTTACACATTAAAAAAAGAAAAAAAAATCAGTTTAGAGAGATTAGCCACTTGTCCAAGCTCATAGACAATCAATGATGAACCAGGATTTGAACCAGAGCAGTCTGGCCCCAAAGATTGTGAGCTTCTGATTGTGGAAGTTGACAGACTGAAGCAGACCCATCTGAGACCCTCGGACATGTTCTTATTGAGCCAGACATGCTATGACAGCAGGTCACTGCCTGCACTCAAGAAAGAAAAACAGCCCTGTAGGGAAAAGTAAGCATAATTAGGTATGTGGCTAGACAGAAAAGAGGCTCCTTCTCTGTAATTTAATTCTCAATTTTAATGCATAGCAAACAAACTTTTCCATTTTTGTCCACTCCAAATCTGGCCTCTGCTACAGGGAGAAATGCCTGTTGGAGCCACTGTCCTAAAATGACAGACACTGAATGCCTTCAAAATACAGAATCCTTAAGAAATAGGTCCAGTTATGCCAAGTGACATTAATTGCACAGCCCAGCACTATCAATTGCAGTCTTGTCTGTGAAAAGAAAAGCTTGCCCCCACAGGCACTACTTAGAAACTATTTACTCTTTCTCTGAGCCAAAATAATTGAAAATCAAATTCATGAAAGTTCCAAAAAATCTAAAGAGGATTCAGTAAAGAGTAGAAAAAAAGATTAAAATATTAAACTATTGGTTCTTAATTCTGTTTCCTTCTCAATTTTCTTCATACATTCTCCTCAGGTCTCCCATAACTAATCTAACTTTCTTGTCTCTAATGTCCAAAGCAAGTGGTGGCAGATGGAAAGAAGAAGAAAGACATAAAAGCAGGAGAGGATGGAGAGAAGGAGTGTCTTAGAGGAGAAAAAGGAAAGAAGGAGAATCATGGAAGTACTACACATTTCAGATCTTAGGTCAACAACAGAAGTACCTAAGGTAACCAGGAAAGAGACTCTAAAATATATAAAGTTTCCAGGATAGGCCAAGAGAATAAGCAGGTTTCAAGTGGGCTAGGAACAAGGAAGCCAAATAAATGAGGAGATGAAATCATCCAAGCTATTAGTAACTAAACACTCCCCAAGAGACCTTGTCAGATCTCCCCAGGCACAGAGGGCATCTCGCCCTCAGGGCTCCCAGTGGCGTCTGCAATGATGTCCTTTATGGGGAAGGCAGACCTGGTATCTGATCACAGTGAAGTGTGTATTTATTTAGATGTTGGGCTGAGTACCTTTGGAACAGAGACTATACTCTAGTCACATGTGCACATAGCTGGTATCTAATAAATGTTTGCTGGAAAGTAGGGAAGAAAAGTAGGTGGAGGGGAAGGAAGAAAGAATGAAAGACAGACTTTCAAGAAACAGCTCTTCCTTATCTCAATCAGCATGAGTCAGATGGTAATTTGGGTCTCTTATCAGCCATCTCATCCCTCAAATCTGGCATTTACTTGCCCTGACAGTTAGGAAAGAGAGAGAGAAAAAAAGGCAAAGTATTCATTATTGTATCTTTTCACTAGAAAGTTTGAAAATTAACAGCAGCCAAAATTGCAAATAACCAAAACTCAAGGGCAGATATTATGAACTTAATAAACCATTGTCTCTAAAATAATTGTTCTGAATGAGTTTTTAAAAAGTTTTATGCCTTTAACATTCCCATCTGTCTCATGCTAAAATACCCTCAACTTTTAACATTTTGTCTTTGAAAGCTTAACTAAAGATTCAGATGGATTACTAAAAAACAAAAAATGCAATAGTAACAAAACGTTACATTCTAGCCATCTGTCTTTCTTCACCTTCAATCATCACAACAAGGCTCTGAGGTTAGTGGAATGAGTAGTAGTGTCTCTAGCCCACAGATGTGGAAACAGAAGGGAAAATTACAGTACACAGTAGACTGAACTAAACGAAAACCCTGGACTCTTTGGTCTGAGCTTAGCTCTCATCCTGAAGCCATGCTTAGAGTAGGGACATTCTAGGATGTTGTTTGGGTATGTATTTTGAGGCAGAGAAAGGAGCAAAATATTTTCCAACTTCTTACCTATCAGACATGTTCTTACCTATACTAAGGTCTTTATTGTATGAGATAGATTTTTACTGTTCTCATGCAGCTGTGGTTTTCAAATTTCTTGTACCAGAAAAACTTTTCTATCAAAATTTCATGCTGAAGCCCTCTAATACAAAATAGATAAAAGTGAAGATAAAGGACTGGTTAGAACAGTTGGGAGACCTGCATGTGGTTTGGTGACAGGGGCCATTGGCCTGTCTCAACACCAAACACATGAAAAACACCAGGATGTGACCAAACAAAGACTGAAGACCATGTCACAGAGCATGTCCAACTTCTGATGGAGTAAGGAGAGCAAGGACTTCACAGTCCGACTCATTCCAATTTCAAATCCACCACTTGCTCCCTGCATGCAATGAGATAATCAACCTTCCTGAGCCTCTGTTGCTTCATCTCTAGAAGAGTCCTCATAACACCTGCCAGGTGAGTCTATTTTGAGGATTAACCCAGGCACCTGAAGTGACTCACAGATCTCGGTGCTCAGCACCCAGTAGGTACTCAGGCAGTATCCTTCTAGAAGTCCTTTGCCAAATCTCCACATTTTTCTGATACAATAGATGTGTTCTGGTTCCCTCAGAGGGCATAAATTCCATTTGTCCTCTTAAATCCGGCTCATGCCTTTAACACTTGAGGGCTTGTACTACTCCTGCAAACATTTAGCATTTTCTATTCAGTTAGTACAGCACTGAGACTTTAAAAGCAGCTTGAAAACAAACTTGATTCCAAATATGATTTATAATGTCTCAAGCAACAGCTCATTTACCCAAGAAAGCTCCATCAATTATTGACAGATGTACCCTCGGAGGAGAAGTAGCATTAAGACAAGGAGACGGAGGGGAAAGCATGCTTCAACCCCTTAAGCCAATTATCCAAGGTGATTTTGAGCATTAAATCCTTAGATATGCTTAATTTACTGTCCTTGCCTATAAGCACAGAAAGAAGTGTGAGGAGGGGGGAAAATGCTATGCAATTTAGGACTGCTTTTAAAAACAAAGAAAAAGAATACCATAGAGAGGAAAAATATATAGGAAGCACTATGTGGGTGTTGAACGCATGTGGGCTTATAAATTGAACATCCCCAGCCCTCGCACACCTTGCCCTCTCATTGCAGAATCAGTTACTCCCCACCTGCCTTTGTTCAGTAAAGAAATAATTGTGCTTACCTGCCTCTGACCTAATAATTACAGCAGGGCCTGATTTTATTCTCAGCATGTTTATTGTGGTTGAATTTCCATGGTGTTCAGTGCAAAGGCCTTACTAAGGAAGCTAGCATTATTTGCTTTAACATCAAGCTAGTGACAAGGTTATGTAAGATTCTGTAAAAAGCCAAGAGGCCACTGTGAACCCAGCCTGTGGGGGCTTGTAATCTGCATTTGACATGCCAATATTAGAAAACCTTGGCAAGACTATGTGGTTCACGTGCGAGGGAAGAAAGGGAGTGCAGGAAGCCCTGCAAGAAATGTGAGGATGCTAATATATTTCTCCATAGTTTGCTCAAAAGGAGAAAAACAGGAGAGGGTTTTTTTTCTAAAATCTAAATTATAAGGCAAAAGGCGGCCAATTATGCCCACTTAGCCTTAATTTGCCTGTACTGAGGAGTGTGTGTGTGTGTGTGTGTGTGTGTGTGTAAGTGAACATGCACACATAAGTGCAGTGTATACATGCTATGGATGAGCATGGGTGGAAAGAAGTAAAGAAATTCAAGGGCATGGAGAAGAGGTCTAACCTATATAAAAATTCTTGCATGATGAATTGAACATTTCTATATTAAGAAAATAAATCCTGCCATGGGAGACCTGAAAAATTACTACCTTGACTTTTAATGCAATCTGTGGTTTAAAGTACAGTTATAGAACATTCTAAAATTACCTGCTTACACCTCGTGACTTGGCAGAATAATTTCAGGCTAGATTATTTCATCTTTTTATACTTTCTTATTAAGAATTAAGAGATTCACTATATTGGGTTATTAAAAGCCTGACCTCTTTTAGCACATTTTTAAATCCCATTATTAAACAGTGCGTATAAAATATAGTAAGCCTTGACTTTTAAAGCTTTAGCTTCTCAGGTTCAGATTCAAAATCAACATGTGGGTGCTCGATATTGTGCAAATGCTTTCAAAGGTACTGCCTCATCTGATCAACACCTGGATTCCTAACCAGGTCTTCTGATTCCAGTCTAGTATGCATCCCACCAAATCACAACCTCCTATCATTGCCTTGTCATCAAGTCTCTGAGGGATTGTGAACCAGGAATGGAAGGAATGGAGGAGTGGCAGATTCATTGGTGATATAGAATGGTAAGTCACTAGCTTGCTCTTAGAGGTGTATGCCTTTATTCTTTTGGGACTCCCATTTCTCTAAACATGAAGCTGAAACAAGAGTACAGAGAAACAGCCTAAGTGCCCATCAATGGACGAATGGATCAAGAAGATGTGGTTTATCTATACGATGGAATACTACATGGCAACGAGAAAGAATGAAATTTGGCCATGTGTAGCAACATGGATGGACCTTGAGGGTGTTATGCTGAGCGAAATAAGTCAGGCAGAGAAGGACAAATATCATATGTTTGCACGTTTAGGAGGATTAGAAGGAACTTAACAGAGGACCATGGGGGAGAAGAAGGGGGGAAATGGTGGGGGAAAGGGAGAGAAGGCAAACCATGAGAGACTCTTGAATGCTGAGAAAAAACTGAGGACTGATGGATGTGGGGGGGAGGGGAGAGAGGGGCAGGGAGGGGGGTGCTTGTGGGGATGAGCACTGGGTGTTATATGGAAACCAATTTGACAATAAACTATTTGTAAAAAAAATGAAACAAGAGTACAGAATCTTTTTATTATTATTATTTTAGAGTGAGAGAGAGAGAAAGCATGAGCAGGGGAGAGGGGTGAGGAGAGGAGAGAGAGAGAATTTTAAGCAGGCTCCATACTCAGTGTGGAGCCCAATGCAGGGCTCCATCCCATGGCCCTGGGATCATGACCTGAGCTGAAATCAAGAGAAGGATGTCCACCAGCTGAGCCACCCAGGTGTCCCAAGAGTAGGACTTTTTTTTTTTTATTTTTTTTAATGTTTTATTTATTTCTAGGTGAGAGAGAGAGAGAGAGAGCGTGAGCAGGGGAGGGTCAGAGAGAGAGGGAGTCACAGATTCGGAAACAGGCTCCAGGCTCTGAGCTGGCAGTCAGCACAGAGCCCGATGCGGGGCTCGAACCCACGAACCGCAAGATCATGACCTAAGCGAAAGTCGGACGCTTAACCGACTAAGCCACCCAGGCGCCCCCCAAGAGTAGGACTTTTAATCAGCTTACAAAAATGTTGTCAAGAATCTTACACATTCTGCACCTTTTTGAGATTTCCTGTATGCTCAAGACGTGACCCAAAGCTTTTGAGCACTATTTTAACAATGCTACAATTGCTCCATATGTTGTGTTAGGGGAGAGAAGCAGTCTGGGCTGGGAGGAGTCCTCTTGGGGTTACTATCATCCTTGGGACACATTCTTAACATCCTCAAAGTTTCATTCTTTAAGGGCTGAACATTTTTTATCCTTTAGAAACATATTTGAAATAGCCAAAAGTTATTCAGAGCCAAGGGTGATAAATAAAAAGATCAAACTGGATAATATCAATAGTATCATCATGTAAGATGTGACTATAAGGTAAAGTAACTTATTATCTTGGGTAACATGTAAGCTGTTTTTGAACACAAGTACAAAAGAGAATTCCAAATTACTTTAGGTAACTGTACACACACAATTCACAAGATTCCTTCCTCAAAATGCTCAGAGGGTTAAAACAGAAAGCAAATATCAAAAACGTATTTCTTCCATTAATTAGATGAGGTAACTGATTTGGGAAATGAGCCATCGGCCTGGACTAAATGTGTGCCCATGCACACGTGTACATGCACATGTGTACACGCACATGTGTGTGTGCACATACATGTGCATGCATTCACACATGCACATGCCGCTCACAAATGGAGATTGCCTCCATTCACACATCATTCTGCAAGAGCTGTTACTTACATAGTCTTTCATGTGAGCATCTGAATCTCAAGTACAGCTGTCATGACCCAAGAACAGACTTGTATCTTCATATTCCAGCTCATATATTCCAGTCATATTCCAGTCATATTCCTGACTTTAAAAAAAAATAAAGAAATTATGTGTCATCTCTTACTTTTAATTAGAACTACATATTTGCCAAACAGTGAAGCATGAACATATACAATAAACTGTGTATTAAATGCAAGGTTTTGGATCTTAACTTCTAAGCAATACCTACTAGATACAAATAATATTTTTTGAAGTTTTTAAGAAATGGAATAAAGTAGGTAGATCATCTTCTTGTTTGTGTATGAGAGTACTTCCTGTAAAGGTTTCTTCCCTTGGAAAAAACAGAAGCCAAAAATCTTAATGATCACCATACAGATAGGGAGTATAATTGAGCACAGAATTATATTGCAAATTTAAAAAAATTGTGAACTATGAGTTCACAGCAAATTTGTTTCTTGTGGAGATGTGAGACAGCAATTCTGAAACCATTTTGTCTTTCACTAAGGTTAAACAAAGTAAGTAAATATACTGTAGATAATAAGATAATAAGGAGCAAGTTGCTCGTGCTCAGGAAAGAAGTTACAAATAAGGAAAGAAGGAAAACAATGACACCCTAGTAGCAGTGAACACATCTACTACTCAGATCTTAGTTTCTAAAAGCTATTCTCCAAAAAAAGAACTAAAGGGCTTCTTGGAAGAAGTGGTTCATTCCAAGCCTGAGGCTATAGGAAAATACAAGATGAGTCTGGAGCATATTAAAATTCTATAAACTAGAGAAGTGCTCAAAAACAGGATGGGAGGGGAGCACCTGGCTGGCTTAGTCAGTAGAGCATGCGACTCTTGATCTCAGGGTCGTGAGTTCAAGCTCCACGTTAGGTGTAAAGATCACATACATACATACATATATACACACATACATAAACTTAAAAAAAAATAAGGATGACAGGATGTGGAAAGGCCACAGGAGCCAACCTGAAAGAGCTTACAATGGCCAAAAGTAGAACAATGTGAGCAACAATAAAATGATAGCCATCGTATTATAGTTCATAGAATAAAACAAGTTAATTTACATGAATCCATACTGATATAACTAATTGATTAAAAAAGTAAATGGGAAAAAAAGATAGCTCTTTCTTCAAATGAACTCCAATTAATAAATGTGAGGGGTGGAAATGAGGGAATAGAAAATCACTCTTAAAACACCATGATTTGTTGCAGGCAAGATCCACTGATGAATCTAAAACTGGTGGATGAAAAATGAAGAAGAAACAAGTCATTTGCATAGTATAAAGTATCTCTCCCCAAGATATTGATTGATTACAAAAGGGAAAATAATAACAGTTGAGACACCTGGCAGCCACCACCTGAACCACATAATGAAAGTTCACACCACCAGTGATAAGACACCGGGCTCTGAGAAGGGCTCATCACTGTGTTATTCTTCTCAATAAATGCATAACCTCAATCTAGTCATGGGAAAACACCAGATAAAACCAAATTGAAGGTTAAGACTTCAAAATAACAGCTGACCAGAACTTTTCAGAAGTATCAAGGTCATGAAAGACAGGGAAAGACAGAAAAGCAGTTGCAGAGTGGAGGAGACTACACAGACATGACAACCAAATGCAGCATGGGACCTGGGACAGAATCTTAGAACAGAAAAAGGACATTAGCGGAAAAATTGTTAATATCAAAATGAAATCTGTACTTGGGTTGATAGTATTGGGCCAAGGTTATGTTCTCCATTTTGACCATTGTACTGTGATACTAAGACTAGCTGTAGAGGAAGCTGGGTGAAAAGTATATAAGAAATATTAGTGCTATTTTTGCAAGCTTTCTGAAGTCTAAAATTAAAAATTAAAAATAACTGTAAACTGATAACATAATATAATCAGAAGAATATTATGACTTATTAAACTATACTTCTGTGTCATATTAAATAGTGAGTTCATTATCATTAGAGCCCTCTGAGTCTTAGGGAAAATAATCCAAAAATGTATCATCTTCCAGCTTCTGATACAACAGCCATGAGAGAGAAGAACCAGGGAAAGATGGTTTTGACCTGATAAATAGGAGCACCCTAAAAAGTCTGAGTCCTGGCCATATTCTGAGGCTAATGTGTTTGGCATTTAGGTGACATATGAGAATATACCTTATTCTTTCTACTCTCCCTAGGTAGGAAAAATTGAGTCCTGATCCATGTTGATAAGAAATGATGGGCTGTTGACAATAAAAATAGCTCTTTTTAAGAGCTTACTACATGCTAGAACATTCCAACTCTTTACATACCTTGATTCATCTCTCCCAACAGCCCTATCAAGTAAATGTTATTATTGCCATTCTACAGATAGGCAATGGGTACAGAGAGGGGAAATCAGATAAAGAAATGGTATGTTGCTGGGAAAACCACAGAGAAACTCATGGCCCATCTCTTCTTTTCTAGTCACCTATTTACCAATCCTGCACTGGTCTTTTACCTGCCTAACTGAGATATACCCTATTTTAACTAATTGCCCAGATTGAGGTCTTTTCACAATAAAATCTTATCAAGTAGATCTATATGAAAGAGCCAAACATGGGGAGACATTTCCTCTAGCTGGACCCTGGGTCCCAGAGCCCACACCACCTTCCTCCTTCAGCAAAAGTACGAACACACCTTCTCTAGCTCCAGAAGTCTAGTCCATAAGCTTCAGCTTATGGCAGAAAACATGTTAAGAAATAATACCTCCTCTTGGCGTGAGTAAGTCCTCTCTCTCTTGCTGGACTGGTCACTGAGGCTGAGATTTCACCCTTGGAAAATGAGTAATTACTTGTTGTCAAGCTGTATATTTATTTCCTGAGAAAATGGAAGTTGGCACATATTTTCTCTGTCTCTCTGTGCTTGTCCCAGTTATGATAATAACTGCTTCACATTATTTGTATAGTGCTCTTGGGTTATAAACTTCACTCACAAACTGTACCTGGTCTTCAAAACAAATCTTAGAGATTAGTTCATATATCATCAACAAATATTATTAAGTGCCTGCTATGTGTCAGGCCCTAGGAATGAAACCATCACCAGGAACAATGTCATCTTTGCCTGCTCTCCTAGAGTTGACATCACAGTGGGGGATTCAAGCAAATAAAAAACAACAACAACAACAACAAAAATCTAAACATATACTTAAAAGAAGTACAAACTATGGAGTTATTAAGAAAAAAGAACACTATAAAAAATAACCAGACAGAAAAATAAATAATAACCAGGCATTACATAGAGAGACCTACGTTAGAGAGGGAATAGTCAAGGCCTCTCTGAGAAGGTGATGTTTGATGAGAAGCAGGCAGCCATGCCAAGTTTGGGGAAGTGCCTCCCCTTCAGAGGAATCAGCATGTGCCAAGGTGATGTGTGCAAGTAGGCTGGGAAGGATGAGAAAACAATTTGGCATATTCTGTAAACTATCAGAAGGTAAATTCTTCTAGAAAACTGGGAACGTAGGGGATAAAGGCCTGAAGTCATAGAGGAAAGCAGATAGTAGAGGGCATCTAGCGCTGGTGCTTAGAGGATTGTATGAATGGTTTTCTTCCAAGTGAAATGGAAAGAACTGACAATGTTATGGTTATTTTACAGATGAGTAACACTAAGCTCAGAGAAGTTACGTGTCTTGTCTGAATTCTTACACCTGACAAGCATATGGCTCCATCCCAGGTTTTTCCATTCCTTTCTTCTCTCCACAGATGAGTGTAATGTGCATGCTAGATGCACATTACTACTGGCTAGATAAGATACAGTTTTAATCTCATTTAGATTAAGTCTGCAAGTGGGATATGGCCTTATGAACAAATGTAATAAAATATTGCAGGAGTTATGTCCAGAAGTCTCTACAAAATATAGAGGAGACTTGAAGAGGAAAGAAATAAGTTCTATGTGGGTTATGCACAGAGAATCAGAGAGTTGGCATTGAGCTCAGTGTCGAAGATGAGTATTTATAAGGAAACTGGTGGTGGGGGATCATCAAAGTAGGTTGAGCAAAGAATTAAACAGCCTAGTAGATGCTAGAAATAGCAAGCTACTTCTGCCATGGAGTGAAGGTGGGGGGCTCAATGGTAGGGTTGAAAAAATAGAAATGGCCAAAGATAGGATCTCTGGTGTGGCAAAGGAATCAGTCTGAACTTCATTCCCTAAACAATGGAAGCCAGTGCATTTTCAAGTAAGGGGGCAACCTGATGGAATTTGTTTCAGACACATCATATCGACAGAATTGTAGAGATGAATAGGGGGCAGAGGCAACAATGGAAAAAGGGAGATTAGAAGGCTTGCAAGGTCTAGGGCAAGAGGAAATGGAGGTGTGGAGTAAGACCACAAGTGTGGTGAGACAGAAGATTCAACAGAGGGGAAAGAGGAAGAAGGTGCAAAATTTAGGACACTGAGTGTTTGGAGTGAGGGGATTTAGAGTGAAGTCTGGGGTTTTTATGACTTTTGATTCTAAAGTCAATACTGTTAAGATGGTGAGCTTCCCCACCTTCCTTTTTAAAAAAAAGTCTTATTTGTTGCTAACAGTTTAACATGTCTTTTCTGCTAGGTAAGACAAACTCACCTAAGATTATTTGTATTTTTAAGTTATTTTTTAAAAGAAAATAATTCGCTGTTCTTTGTGACAAACTATTGTTTAGAAGACAATGAAACTTTTTACCTAAAGTGATCAGCATAATGTCCTCCACTGAGATAAAGAACACATTTCCAAAATGTCTCTGGCAGGACAGATATCTGTCTGAGCAGAAAATGAAGGTAGGCTGTAACAGAGTGGGGTTTTTTGTTTTGTTTTATTTTTGCAGTTTAAGTTTCTAGCAAAGGAAAAATATGAGTACTCTAGTAAGAAGATAGCTCTTTCTCTCTGAGATCCTCAGATTCTCCTTATGTTCAGACCTGTCTTGACATGCCCTACTACCATCAGAAACACAGCATATGAAAGTTCCATTTTTATTCTCAGATGCTCAAGAAATAACTTCAGATTCAAGTCTGAGATTTGACTTGAAAGACAAGATATTAGCATGTCATCGATAGTGCCTGAACACCAAAACATTTTAAAATTCTATTTAAAGACTTCTCAAAATAATTTGGCTCTAGGGCACATGTCAGTGACATTTCTACATGACTTCTTCCAAGAGCCTATACAGGACAGCTTCCATATACGTCTAGTCCTCATCTCATTTTCCTTCCCCATGCTCCCTCTCTCTTGCCCATTCATTATTCTTATTGACTTGAGACATGCAGAAAATCTTTAACCATACTTGGGGGAGAAATGATCTGAGATTCCAATTCACTTAATGTTTTACATAGAATGTGCTACGTGAGGACAACTATCAAAGAAAAGGTGTTGACCATGGATTTTCTTGGTGAAAACACCACCATTAATGGTATTTGGTAGAACTGTCCCACATACTTTACAGATTCAAGAGATAGGTCACTATCACCAAGGCATAAAGAGGCTAGGTAACTCAAACATCATACACCAGTAAGTGATGAAATTGGGATTCACGCACATGTCTGTGACTCCAAAGCTGAGGAAATGGGTAGCCATTCCTAATTCCAGTGAACCTCCCAACACTAACCATTTTGGGGGAAATTTCACAAATGCCATCTAAGTCTTTTTTCCACAAGTACAAATGTGGAAAATAATTTTGATTTATATGCATGCATCCTTAATTGGCTGTCTTGCTTATTTATTTCAGGATGCAAAGGCACAGTCACTCATTAAACCTCCGGTGTTTCCACAAATTGGCAAAGGAAATAGAAATAATGGACATCACATGCTTCTTGCAATAGCCAGCAATTAATGGAAAGGGCTCTCATAGCCGTAGTTAACTCAGCTATAAACTCAGATCCTTCCCATCTAACTCCAGGAGCAAATTTCTGAGTAAACAAATGAGTTAATTTGCTCTCTGAGCTAAAGTGGACCAAGGAGAGGCAATTCTCTACTGAGCAAGTAGTGGAGTTTGTTAATGACAACCTTAAAGGAGCCTAACATTACAGTCTCATATGATAGATTTCAGCTTACTAAATCTAAATTGCAGACTACTAAAAATCAATTGCTTGGAGGGAAGAGACTCAGCAGAAAGTATGAAGGTGGAAGGAGACAGTGTATTTTTAAAACATATTGATATAATTCAGTCATCTTCCAGAGATATAGGTTACTGGGATCAGATAAGTAACTTCCCCAGCCATACTCCCTACCTTTATACACTCAGTTTGTGTATATCATAGAAACTATAGGTTATTACAGGATGTTATAGGAATCTTATATCTATTATTGAAGTTACAGGATGCTAACAGATGTTATAATGTGTTATAGGATGCTACAGGAGTCATAGGATGGGACAAAAGTTATGAGAATTTAATTTAAAAGGTGAGGAACAGAATCCCAGGGAAGTAAACAAAATCTGACCAGTGGAAATACCAGAACTACATCTGGGGATTTCTTCATAATGAACACTATTTGTTTCCTGTTGAAGCTCTAACATTATCACAAATTTAGTGGCTTAAAACAATACCTTGTATTATCTCACAGTCTCTAAAGGTCAGAAGTCTATTTGGGTTGGGCTGGGTCCTCTCCTTAGGGTCTCACAATAGCAAAATCAAAGCTCTGAAAGGGCTGCATTCCTTGCTCCAGGTGCTGGGGAAGAATCTACTGCCAAGCTCATTTAGATTGTTGGCCAAATTCAGTTCCTTGCAGTGGTAGGAATGAGGCTCCCATTTCTTTGCTGCTATAAGCCTGGGGCATGTGGGGAGACAGTTATTGCTCCTAAAAGCTGCCCTCACTCTTTCTTATGCTCTGTGTGGTCCCTCCAGATTGGATAAACTCCCTGTGTTAATAATTTAAAATTTTTTTTTTAAATGTTTATTTTTGTGGGGCACCTGGGTAGCTCAGTCAGTTAAGCGCCCGACTTCGGCTCAGGTCATGATCTCACGGTTCGTGGGTTCAAGCCCCAAGGCGGGCTCTGTGCTGAGAGCTAGCTCAGAGCCTGGAGCCTGTTTCAGATTCTGTGTCTCCCTCTCTCTCTGACCCACCTCTGCTCACGTTGTCTCTCTCTCTCTCTCTCAGGGAAAAAAAAAATTTAAAAAAATGTTTATTTTTGAGAGAGAGATTGGGGGAGGGGCAGAGAGAAAGGGAGTCACAGAATCCAAAGCAGGCTCCAGTCTCTGAGCTGATGGCACAGAGCCCAACACAGGACTTGAACTCAGGAACTGTGAGATCATAACCTGAGCCAAAGTTGGACACCCAACCAACAGAGCCACCCAGGCACCCATAACCTCCCTATGTTAAAGCCTTTACCTTAATTATATCTCCAAAAACCCCTTTGCCATGTAAAGTAACCACAACATGCCATTACAAGGCAAAATTCACAGGAGCCAAAATTCTGCCTACCATCAGCACCATTTTTTCCTGGGAGACCTGACTCACAAATACTCTATAAAAGAATGGGGATGGGCTAAATGGGTAATGGGTACTATGGTGGGCACTTGTTGGGATGAGCACTGGGTGTTGTATGTAAGTGATGAATACAAAACTCTACACCTGAAACCAATATTACACTATATGTTAATTAACTAGAATTTAAATTAAAATTTGAAAAAAAAAAAAAAGAATGTGAATGCCCAAACTGCCAGCCTGCCTTTGAAATTTTATGAGTGTGAGGAGAACCCTATGCAGAAGTGCCTCTTTCTTCTGAAGGCAACCAAATCCACTTGGTTTTACACCGAACCATTTTGAGCTATGAATGAGTACTTAAAAGTAGTGTACAAGTTAGGAGAAAACACATCGGTCTTATTTTTAAGGCAATGCTAACAGAAAACCTAGATTGTTAGGTTTAGTAATAACAATAGCTATCATTTGTGCCAAGTATTACAAAGCCTCTAATACAGTGTGAATATTCCCTTTCTATCAGTTCGTTGATAGAATGGGATACAACCATTCCTTCTGGACAATGGAGAAACAGATTTCAATGCCATCAGTACTGTAATGAAACATGTAGTACCAACACAATAATCCCAAACAATCTTCCCTGTGCCCATGAAAGCGTTCCACATAGGACTATGTAAACTAAACTTATATGTCCAAAACGTGGAATAAGATTGTGCATGGCATGGTTCATTGCTGCCACAGAATTGCAGTGTGGTGTAATCACCAACTGTTGTCACAAATCTCAAATCTGCTTTGACATCACAGTTGGCAAATTATAGTCCATCAGCAGACACAGCTCACTGGTCTCTGCTCATTCATTTTCTTATGCAATAAAATCATTTCCCAGCAAGAATACAATTTCATGAGAGTCACTTCACAGTGAGAACTATCCAGCACAGTTGTTAAACTCCAGGGGGTTATATAAATACAAATAAAGTCAGAATTTTAAAAATTCTTTGAGTTAATATTTAAAGAACCAGGGTATCTAACATCCCTGGACAATCAAAATGGTAACTTGGAAAGTACAGAAGTTCTTTTTTTATTTTTTTAAAAATTTTTAATGTTTTATTTTTGAGAGAGAGACAGACAGACAGTGGAAGCAGGGGAGGGTCAGAGAGAGAGGGAGATACAAAATCTGAAACAGGCTCCAGGCTCTGAGCTAGCTGTCAGCACAGAGCCCGACGCAGGGCTTGAACCCACGAACTGTGAGATCATGACCTGAGCCGAAGTCAGACACTTAACCGACTGAGCCACTCAGGTGCCCCCAGAAGTTCTTTATTCCTAAGGGGATTTAACATTGATCTGAAAGGCAGTGATTTGTATTTAAACAAATTTTTAAGTGTATTTATTTATTTTGAGAGAGAAAGCACAAGTGAGATAGGGTCAGAGAGAGAGGGAGAGAGAATTTCAAGCAATTTTGAAATCACAAACCATGAGGTCATGACCTGAGCCAAGATCAAGAGTCAGACACTTAACCAGCTGAGTCACCCAGGTGCCCCAGAAAGGCAATGATCTCTATTTAAGATTGAGATAAATCCTAATGACAATGATTGAAATCATTAACAAATGGAAATAAATCCCCAGCAAACTGAATTAAAGCCAGTTGCAACTAAAATGGTTGAAATGGTGTGGTCCATGTTTTGTTTTGGTTACCGCTTAATTTTGGTATAGATACCACCCCCAATAACATTTCCTACTTTTCTTTTAACTATTAGAGACCAGAAAATGGTAGCTATAATAACCTATTCTGTATCTTTCCATGATTTCTATTCTGTTCCTTGTAATTGACAACTGGTTTTTGGAGGCTATTACTCCCTGAACTTTAGAATGAAACTTGAATGCTTATATTTTTATTAATATTCTTCAGAACATTTCCCTGTGCTACACTCTTCCTTTAAAAAGAAATAATTGATTAGGTGATTTAGGATATAAAATATTTATGCAGCTTTCATTCTGACTAAAATTAGGAAAAATTAGGGTTTTTGTAATTTTTAGCATATCACACTACACACACACACTACACACACACTATGTAAATACAAGAAAGCATATTTACTTATAAACATAGATTTAAATAGAAGATAAAGCATATTATTTTGTATCAGAAAACAAAAGAAGAGTTTTAATCACTTCAACTTTAAGTCACTTTACTCTGAGTAAAAAAAAAAAAAATTCAATAAGAATACAATCAACTTCCATATAAAATCTGCCAAATGGAATATCTCTAATGGAAAATTGGTGACCTTTAACACAGTTTAACAACCAACAATAAAACCTTATTTTCATTCTCTGTTCTACATATTACTTTATGTATTATCAGCCTCAGAAAATCTTCAATGATAATAATTTCATTGAAAGTGTCTTAATATAGCCTATATTCAAATTCATTGAATGTCATGTATCACTTGTACAGCCTCTTTCTTGACATTATTTTCAAAATATTGCTTGCATCCAATCCTTCTTTTCTGCACACACTCAAATTCATGCTATGGCTGTTACAGAAATTGCTAATTTACATATAGATTAAAAATTACCTTGAAACCCATTTACACCCTGATGAGTTAAAGACAAAGTAACTCAAAGCTGATAGCGGGTTTTCATTAAATTCAAATATTATGAAACATTACACTAGGCCAAATCCAGGTTTCAGCTCCATGGCTTGGATCCTAAACTGTTGGAATGGGTAAGGGCAGCTAGGCAGACACAAATTCAGATATTTTCTTTATTATTATTGCAGTTTGTGAGACACAACCCTTTAAATTGACTCACTTCTTTGCTTATTCTTTATGTTTCATCCAATGCTCATTAATAGTAGTCGTTTTAAGTCAAGACAGTTAGCAGGCATTGGCAATCTAACCAATTTAAGTTAGACTGGAGGAAAGAAGGTTCTTTCAAAATGCCTGAGAAGCTTGAAGTCTGACTGCCTAGTGTTATAGCTCTGGTCATCTGGCCTGCATGCCTGTCCATCTACTGGACTTCAGCATTATATCATTGCTGCCTAATAGGACAGGTTTTCCAGTACTTCCAGTAAGTACAAGTCCACTCACAGAAGACATCTCATTCAATGTACCTGTTTTGCCCAAGTCTCCCTTAAGCTGCCTCATTCATGGCCCCTGTTTAAAGGAGAAGGACTTGATGGCCAGATAAGAACTCTGTGACTCTGGCCACAAGTACTAGACAAAAAATGGACAACTTTCCCTATGCCTATAAATCTACTGGCCTGTTACCAATTAGATTCTATCTCTCTGGAGAATTTAAACTCCTATCCATATAGATTGTGGTCACAAAAAGATGAAAGGTCATGGAGGGATGAGATTAGACGTGGTGTCAAGGAAAGACGTGTTGGTAAGAAGCAGAGGCTATGAATTAGCAGGTTAAACTATAAGCAGAGAAGAGAATGAAGGAGACAGGCAGGGAATGACAGAGTGGAAATAGCATACTGTACTACAGAGACAGGACAAAGGAGAAATAAAAACAGCACGATACCCAGAGAGGCAAAATCAGAGACAGAGAACTCAGAGACTCCTCTTGAGTTCCCACTGTCTTTCTATCTCCTGGTCCAGTTCCCATGAAGCTTGGCAATATTTCCTACCCTCAATTTAGTGATGTAACCTTCTATCTTCTCCATGTACCTCTTTTTAACTTGAACTGTTTTGAATAATTGTTCTTTTTAAGAAAACAAACTCTGACTAAAATACTATATTAAAGGATGTTTTTTTCAAGATACGGCAGTAGATCAACTAGCTTATGTCTAGATTTAAGAGAAGCAGGGAAAACCAAAATGTGTTTGGTAGAAAAGGGAACAATTTCTGAGCATCCTAACATGAAAGGATTCTCTGACCTAACACCCAACATAATGTGCTATTAAAAAACAAACACCCTATGTCTGCTTTCTCTTCATGAGAAAGTACTATATACCTAAATGTTTTTACCTCTGAATGTTTTTAAAGAACCCAGGTTAAGTTACGTATTTGTATTTTAAAAGATGGAAAGTCTTGAAGATGGATGGTGTTGAAGTTTGTTCTGTGCTCAACATTCACACTTTGGTGTTCATTCAAGAGATTTAAGCCTCCTTCCTCTGTGTTCATCTGACTCCTTTTGCCTAACTGTGTCTCTCCACCCAGTTCATATACTGATGATCCTGATTCTTAACTGTCCTTCTGTCTCCAGTTCTTTTTTCGCTAAACTGTAACCAGAGAGAGTATTTCCTCTTATCCCTTTATAAACTGAGACACGTTTCCAGTTTCCAGAAATATAGGCGACACTACAAAAGAAATGGCAGTGGATCTGGACTACTGCCAGAGTCTAACAATTTAAACATCAACTAGATAAAACCAAAATGAAACAATGGCTCCTTTCTACCAGAATAACTTTGATCGAATGGTTGCATTACGAATGCGGAGGTATTTATTTGAGGCTAAAATAGACCAAATCGCCAAACAAACAAGCACTTTAAAACAAATACAACAAAGAAATTTTAAAGAAAAATCTTTAACCAGCAATTCCACTTCTACACATTTATCCCAAAGAAATAAAAATGCATGTCCATACAAAGATTTGTACAAGAATCTTCATGAAAGCTTTATTCATAATAGCCCCAAAATGGAAATAGCCCCAAAGTCCATCAGTAACAGAATACAAAAACAAACTGGATATCGATACAATGGATAATACTCAGGAGTGGAAAAGAAAATAAAGTTATGATTTATGCAACAACAGATGAATATCAATAATATTATGGTGAAAGAAAGAAACCAGACACAAAATCGTATATACTGTATGCTTCAACTTACATGAAATTCTACAGAAAGCAAAACTAAGCTTTAATAACAGAAAGTAGACCAGTGTTTGACCAAGGTCAGGGATGGCAGTGGTGGGAGCTGTTGACTACAAAGAGGCATGAGATAGCTCCTTGGGAAAATGGGAAGGTCTTAATTATGATGGTGGTCACACACTTGTGTACATTTGCAAAAGATCATTGAACTGAACACTTTCTATTCATTCATTTATTTTTATTTGGGGTAGGGGAGTGCAGGGGAGGGGCAAAGAGAGAGGGCAAGAGAGACTCCCAAGCAGGCTCTGCGTTGTCAGTGTGAAGCCTGATGCAGGGCTTGATTTCACAAACAGCGAGATCATGATCTGAGCCAAAATCAAGAGTGGAATGCTCAAGCAACTGAGCCACTGGGGTGGCCCTGAACTGAACACTTTTTAAACGAGTGCATTTTATTGCATATTAATTAAGCTGCAATAATGCTGATTTTAAAACAAAAACTTTACTATAATGCTGGGCCCTACCTCCAACCTTTGCTGAAACATAAGTGACCTTAAATGAAAACATTATTTATATAAATGTTCCAACTACTTTTTATTTAACATACTTCAACAGAGATTCTTCATGTAGTTACCTAAATTCACTCTGTCATCATTTAACAGAATCTAGTTATTCATTATATTCTTATGGCATAGTAATAGCAGGAAAACATTTACTATCTTCATCTTTATAAAAGAAAAGATTGATCATTCTTAATGACAGTTTTTGTGCAACAGGGATGAAAGTCTGAGAGACTTTGAGAGACAGAAAAAAAGGTATAACTTCAATTTTTCTCCTCTAATTTAAACTACTAAGCATTTTGTATGTGTACATATAATTTGTAATATATGTTATTGTTTATGACTGAGCCCCTCTTGGTGCTAAGTGTAGTTATCCCTACTTTAGAAGCCACAGAGTCATTTTTAAAAGCAAAGAATATCCCGAGGGGCCATATTAGCCCATTCTCTCTACCAGACATAAATCACTGATATACATAACAGTAGAAGCAAAACCATAATCCACCATGGGAATCTTTTCCTGGCCTCTAGGAAACCTTCAAGAAACTATAATGGTTCAATGACTATAATAAATTGGTATAATTACCACCTAAAGATAGCAGGCATCTATGGATGCCCATCTGCACCCATCCATGCCACCTAATACATTAGTGAAGCCACTAAAACAAAAATGATCCAAGGTGGCTCTAGTGAAAAAGGCTGGGTGGGGAGCAGAGAGGAGGAAGATGTGTATCAAATAAGTTGCATTCTTCCAAAGTCAAAAGCTTGGAGACTTACAAATTTTCTGCTCTTCTTATGATCTCTTATAGCACAAGGATCTTTTTTCTATATTTTGAATATATTATTTGTCATTACTCCCAAGTAATAATTCATTGTTTCGTTTTTTAATTTATTTTTGAGAGAGAGATAGAAACAGTGTGAGCAGGGGAGGGTCAGAGAGAGAGGGAGACACAGAATCCGAAGACAGGCTCCAGGCTCTGAGCTAGCTGTCAGCACAAAGCCCGACGTGGGGCTCGAACCCGCGAGTCATGAGATCATGACCTGAGCCGAAGTTGGATGCTTAACCGACTGAGTCACCCAGGTGTCCCAATAATTCATTGTTTCAATTGATCTATAATGTTAGAAAATGCTTCAGGACACAGTTTAATTACTGATTTTTGGTGGCTGGTGGAAAGAGTTCCTGTGTGCCACCTGTAGCCATGACACTAGTGGCTTCTGATTGGCTGAAATAACCTGGGGGCTAGTGGTTGAAATGCCAGTCACTGACGCACCTCCTCGAGAATCTAGGTATGATAAATCCTTTTGCCCACACTTTATATAGTACCTGACAATTTTTAATTGTCCTAAGTGAATGTCTAAGAACATCCAGTACAATGACATCTCCTAAAATAGATTAAAAAGATATACCTGTGTTCATAGAATATGAGACTCCTATATCTCCAGCTTTAATAGGCCTAGATGGTATAATCAGAGGAACTTAGCCGTCCCCTTGGGCTGTCCTATTAATATCTCTAAGAGTCTCCAAAGAAGTCCTTCAAATATCTTCCACATAGGGACAGTCCCTACACAGAGCTCAGACTCTTCTCGTGGTCCTGATACAGTCCCATTACCCATATCACCTTTCCAGAGTCAGCTAAGAGAATCTCAGTACCCACCTTAGCCATCCTGAGAACAGCACTGTTCACACAAAGGATGTCTCTGGGTGCTCCCAGAGTTTCCAATTAAAGGCAGCCAGAATGCAGAGGATGAGGCATGCTATGTCACTGAGCTCTGTGGGGCTTACTGTGCTAAGAATCTCACAAAGTGAGCTCCTGACATTACCTCTTTCCTTCATGGTTTTCAAAAACCAGTTTAAGGAACTTGAGCCTGCAAAGGTGCCATCCATCCACATGACTGACTTAACTCCTCCACCCACCACCACATGGGGTGTTGTCTGAATGATGGCAGGGACAAGGGCAGTTGCACTAATGACAGGCCTTACTACACTGACTCTTATGTAAATAGATACAATCAAGGGAGAGACCTGGTTTGTTTTTTTCAGTGTGTGTGGTCCCCTGAAGACCTAAGAATGCTGGGATGCTTGTTGACAATACACATTCTTCCTCTGGATTCCACTCCTCAAATACTAAGTCAACAATCTAGAGAGGTGAGCAGACACTGAATTTTTTAACAAGATCATGAGAAGATTTTTGCACAGATCCGGGCCTGAGAACCATTGCTAGGTAATCTGAGATAAACACTGGTACTATTTAAATTTGCCGAGATAGGTGAAAGGTAGGATTGTGGAGGTCCCTGTACCCTGGAGGTCCTTCCTTACCAAACAGAATGCAGCCAAATCAGTATTATTGACATTTTGCTGAAATGCGGATCATCTGAGCATTCAGACCCTAAAACAGCGGAGACCATGAGGGCTACCCTTTAGATATCCATAGCCTTCACATGGGTATTTCTCACAAGAGAAGTAAAAGTTTTGGAAGAAAATAGTTGGGGAGAGGGAGGGAGGCAAACCATGAGAGACTCTTAAATACTGAGAACAAACTGAGGGCTGATAGGTATGGGGGAGAGGCGAAGGGGGGTGATGGGCATGGAGGAGGGCATTTGTTGGGATGAGCACCGGGTAATATGGAAACCAACTTGACAAAATATAAAAAAATAAAAAATAAAAAAATAAATGTGAAATGATGAGGAGGACACTGGGAATTTGCCTTTTGCTTTTAAGGGAAAAATATTAAAATGTAAGAAATGTATATATATATATATATATATAATATATGTGTTATATATTGTAAGAGAGAGAGTGACAGAGAATCTAAAGCGGGCTCTGTACTCTCAGCAGAGAGCCCAAAGTGGGGCTCAACCTCATGAACCATGAGATCATGTGTGAGCCAAAGTTGGATACTCAACTGACTAAGCCACCTAGGAGCCCCAAGATATTTGTTTAATCACTCTATTGAGGTAAACATAGATTGGTCTGTTTAACAGGAAGATAAAGAATATGTTATGTTTAATACACTTTGCTCTTATAATTATCATATTCAGAATGTTAAAATTTAGAAGTACAGTTTGCATAAAGAATAATTAACAATTTACTCACTGAATTTATCATTAGATGATTTAGGGATGCCAGCGTCTTGTCTCCATCCCAGTAATGAATAACAGGCAAATACTTGAGGGACAAGGGAAGAGAACTAGGATTTACCGAGTAGTTCTCAAACACTAATATTTAAGTAGCATATAGGCCATGTGTAAGAAGAGAAGAACGTGTAAAAAGTATTTTCTTTCAATACACAAGAAAAATTATGTCTTCAGAACTTAGTGGTCCTGATGGGGCCAGGAGCTAGAGAGAAACCATTCATGTTCTGAAGAGCAAATGAGAGAGGGGAAAAAAAGATAATTCACTGAATCCAATATTTACCAATAGTGGCTTAATCAAACTCAGGGATTCTCAAACCTTAGAAAACTTGATAAAACATGATCGCTGACCACCCCCCACCCCTACCCCCAGCCAAGTTCCTGATTCTGAAGTGAGTCTACAGAATGTACGTTTCTAAGTTCCCAAGTGATGCTGACATACAATGTGAGAACTGCTGGTCTAACTGATTTCATTTCCTCAGCTGTGGCCGATCTTGTAGCCTCGTCCCAATGTTGTAGGAGGCAGATCGTGGGCATAATATCAGATGCATCCTGGAACTAATACTCCAATGTTGTCCAGGTTCTGCAATTATTTTTGTCTGTTTGTTTATCATAAGAAGGGGTAAGGATTCTGATTTCAAAAGTAGAGTTCGTGCAAGTTCAAAATATTGGAGAAAACCAGAAAAGGGATCTTGTAACAGCTGA
The DNA here is from genome assembly GCF_003009895.1 of Hyaena hyaena. NCBI lineage: Eukaryota > Metazoa > Chordata > Mammalia > Carnivora > Hyaenidae > Hyaena > Hyaena hyaena. The sequence continues at coordinate 34,161 of NW_024082556.1, forward strand.
AAATTCCTTTCCAAAACCAAGTCTTAAATTGACACCTGGCTTTGCAGTCCAATCAAATGCAGAGTTAGACTTACATTTCTGCCTTTGAAACATGGCACAACAAAAGATTAGTGAAATTATAAAATGGCTGACAATAACCTTCTTTCCTAATGGGTTTTTTTTTTTTTTTTGCTTTCTTTTGTACTTTTCAACAAATGATGCATCTTGAATCTTAAACCTATTTTCCCCCTAGGCTATTTGGTAAAAAGTCATTCAGTAGTAGTGTCTCTTGAAGAAATTGGTTTTATAACCCACAAGGAGTTCTACAGGATTCAGCATCATTAAGTATCATACTCCTCACACTTCTGGTTACTTGAAGATCCCCAGTTACTAATTTTCTTAAAGAGCTTAATGTTTTCTGATAAAAAGTATACTACCATCTCACACAGAATTTCAATCCAAATTTTATGACAAGTATTGTTTCCTGTATCCTTTCCTTCTGGAAGGCAATTGCTATAAAGAAGGGACTCCTGTTATCTTTTGTAATTTTTGTTCTCTTCTATAGATATTTTCAAGAGTGATTAACATCAGGATATCAAGAACTAAATCTGCTGTATGGAATGCACTACTCATTCAAGTTATGGGATAGTTGACTATCCTCAGTTTTCTGGCAGCATTCATCTTATTTATGCCATTAACAACAAATACATGTAGCTAATTCTTATTATTTGATATAATTGTTGGCCATTTTCACACAAACACAAAATATGTCAGTGTTAGAGAATTTCAACAATAAGAATAAAAGATGATAAAAAGCAAACAAACTCATGATTTGAGGTGTCAGAGCCTAAGCAAAGCAAAGAAGATAGGCACAGGGATGTGGCTCAGAATGAATTTGAGTTTGGGGGAGTTGATAAGGGCCTTTTTAGCAGGGGGAAGGAGAGGTGTGCTGAGGGATAATAGCAGCCCAGCTAGGGACGTCAGAGTGTTTGGTAAGAAGAGTTTCCTCATGGGATACTGCAGTAGTAACAGCAGATGGGTCACATACAGAGCAAATAATTATATATTATACCAAATTATATATATAAAGCTAATGAGAGCCAGCTTTCTCACTGTCAGGGAAGGGAATTAACAAAGGGAATATAACAGAATAGACTTTGTGGTATTGGAGTAAAATTAGAAGTACTGGTGTGAATTCATTATTTTTAATAGAGATGTGAAATTACATATGTAAATGTGAGGATAGACAGACAAAGAGACAAATATTCCCTAACTCTGGCCACTAAGAGGGCCTCAGATCAAGACCCTAATATCAATGAGAACAACTAACCTCCAGATCTTGGCTTGTCCAGGGCTCCATGGAGTAATGGGTGATGTCAGCATGGGGCAAGGAAAGTACATGAGCCTAGAGTAGTTTATTGCCTGAAAGGAAGTGCTCAAAGAATGATAGAGATATATCAAAAGAACACAGAAGCCATTTTGAAGGGACTTTCAAAGGACAAATCTGGAATAACTTGAGGATCAAAATAAGTAATTATAGTAATGAGATACAACCCAATGAATTAAATAAGAAATTATAAGTCCATTCTGAATAAATGACCGAGTGACTGATTAAAAGGATGATGAGGAATGCGCCATTTATATAGTCTTAAAGTACCTCTCCACCAAACACTTAAAAATTATTAAAGGAAAAAGCAACTTTACAGTGGAAAAGCCCCAGTAGATATCATTTAATTCAAATAATCAAAGTCAACATAAATAATGGGGCAAACTGAAATTATGAGCCACCAGATAGGAGAACAATTCAAAATCATACCTGTAATATTCCGTAAAATGATTTTTAACTGGCTTATTCTAATCATGAGGATCTATGAAACACAAATTGAGAAACTTCTATATAGTTATATTGAAAGTATCAAAGTTATTGTGCAGACAGACTTTAAACTGAACACCAATAATCCCTGTCCCTTGGTGTTTATGCCCTTGACTTTGGGCAGAACCAATGGGATATGGCAAAGGTGATGGGGTATCATGTCTACAATTACATTAAAATATGTATAAGACCATCTTGCTAGCAGAGGTGCTGGAGAGACATAGCTTCACTGTTTTGGAAGAAAGCCGGCATGGAGTAAGTGGTCACACTGGAGAAACCCACATGGAAAGGAACTGCAAGAGCTCAGGGTGATCTCCAGCAACAAACTGAAGCCCTGGTACTGCAGCAGCGAGGAAATTCATGCTGCCAACAATGTGAGGGCGTTAAGAAGCATATCTTTCCCCAGTCAAACCTCTAATGGGACCATAGTACTGGCTGACATGTGAATTTCAGCCTGGTGAGACCCAGAAGCAGAGGATCCAACCTAGCCATGTCTAGACTCCTAACCTCCAGAAACTGAGAAAATAAATATATGTTGCTTTAAGCTGCTAAATCTGTGGGGTTTTTTGTGCAACACAGAAAACTAAAACAGTCATTAAAGCTGATGAAAGGGGTGCCTGGGTGGCTCTGTCAGTTAAGCACCCAACTTCGGTTCAGGTCATGATCTCACGGTTTGTGGGTTCGAGCCCCATGGTTGGGCTCTGTGCTGACAGCTCAGAGCCTGGAGTCTGTTTCGGCTTGTGTCTCCCTCACTCCGCCCATTCCCCATTCATGCTCTGTCTCTCAAAAATAAACATTAAAAAAAAAAAAAAAAGCTAATGAAAGACTGAGAAATGCTTCCAGACTAAACAAGACAAAAGAAACATGACAACCAAATGCTACATGACTCTGAACTGGATATTTTTAGACATTGTTGGAACAACTGGAAAACATTAACATGATTCGAGAATTAGATGGTAGAGGAAAATCAATGTTAGCTTCCTCAGTTTGATGTTTTACAGTTATACAGGAGAGTATTCTTGTTAGTGAGAATATTAATTAAATCCTAAATAAATACTTTGAATATAAATATACTGAACAGTCAGTAAATACTTTGCATACTGAAGTATGGAGTACTAACATACTCAAAGGTGGTGGGGCATCAGATTGGCAACTTACAAATAGTTCAGGAAAAAATAAGTTACTTGTATTACATTCATGGGTGTTTTGTAAATATGTGATTGTTTCAAAAAATATTTCAAAGACAACAACAAAAACTGTTTCTACTTAGTCTTCTTCATCTGAAGAAATGACATCCCTGTTTTCCTAGTTACCTTTGTCAAAAGCCTAAACATCATCTTTGATTCCTCTATTTCCTACACTATTCACATCATTTGCCACACGGTCTAAGCAATTATCACCACCTCCACTATATCACCTAAGCTAACATCTTCTTCTGCCTGTTATATTTCAATACTCCTAACTGGTCTCCCTGATCACTCTTGCTTTACAACTCTCCCTCCCCCAGTAAATTCTCTATACCATGGTCAGAGTGATGTATTAAATTTTAGTTCTGATCCTGTCTTGCCCCTGCTTAAAATATCCAGTGGCTGCCCTTGGCACTCCTTTCTGTGGACTACCAGCTCCACTGTGATCTGCACCCCCACTTATCTCTCTGATTTACCTCCATGATCACTCCCCTTCAGTTATAGCTTTGGGCTGCTTCTTGAAGTCAAGCTTTTGCACTTTCTGTTCCTTCTGCTTGGGTTCTCCCAGATAGTGACATGGCTTACTCCTTCCCATCAGTCTGGTTTTTATCAAATGCCACCCCCTCCTTAGGGAATTCTTCTCTGACCATCATATTAAAAAATACACCCTCCTTTCCATCCTAATGTATAGTTATCCCTCATGCCATTTAATTTTTCTTATGGTACTTACCGCTACTTGAGATTAGATTACTTATTTTCTTATTTACTTGTTTCTTATCTGTCTCCTTGATGAGGGCAAGGTTTATTAATTTCTGAATCTCCAGGACTAGAATACTACCTGATGAATGAATGAACATAGCTCAAATGAGCAGTCAGCTGGGCTTACTCATGAGTTACAGGCTTTTGCCCCCAAACCTCACAGTGCTTGTGGCTGAAGTCCTTATCTTAGAAAAATAAACTACTACTTCTGTAGGAACACTAGGGTTAGACAAATTTAGCAAAACCAAAACCCTCAAATTATAAGGGCTCATTAAACTTTAGCTTTGTCTATCCTAGAGAATGCCACCTGCTTGACAGTGATGCATTCTGTAGCATGTCTGTCACTCCTGTTTTATATGTCCATTAACTATTATTTGTTGAGTAGAAAGTCCTGGATAAAAAGCAGATCCATGAAACAGGAAGAGAAAAGGCATCATAAAATCAACAAATTAAAAAGATATAAAACTTGAGGACAAGTCAAACACAATGGGAAGAGAAAAAAACAGAGAGAAAATAGGACTACAGAATTATCCACATTCTTTTGACTACCAGGGAAAGAGTAGCCAACAACACAGAAAGAGTTTTACTACGTAGAGTTAAAAATCTTTGTCAAACTCTTCTGCACATATTCCATTCAGAGTTACAGTGGAAATTGTTCCCTGTCTTATGGAAATGACATTATAATGAAGAAGGAAAAACTTCATGTAAGTGAAGTAAATAGTAATCAGAGGAGAGCCATTCTAGGTCTGGTTAACTCTGCATGCAGAAAATGAGGGCTCTCTGGGGGCACCTGGGTGGCTCAATGGGTTAACTGTCCAACTTCAGCTCAGGCCATGACCTCACAGTTCATGGGTTCGAGTCCCACATGAGGCTCTGTGCTAACAGCTCAGAGACTGGAGCCTGCTTAGATTCTGTGTCTCCCTCTCTCTTTGTCTCTACCCTGTTCACTCTCTGACTCTCTCTCTCTCTCAAAATAAATATTAAAAATTTTTTAATTGAAAAAAAAAAGAACAGAAAATGAGGGCTGTCTGCATAGAAATTTGGAAGGCCATGAAGAATGAGGCCATCAGGAGAAAGGATATTAGGATCATAAAAGAAGTGCTTTGTGCAAGAGCATACTTCTTCTAACAACTTTGTTTAAACCAGTGGCAGATAATAAGTCCTGGACTTGCAGCTCATATTATCCTAACTGGTCTGCTCCTCAGTGTCTCTGCTTGGAAAGAACTCCAGGTTAGAGTTGCCAGATAAAAGACAGCACACCAAATTAAACCTGAATTTCAGATAGGCAACAATGTTTTGTTCAGCATAAATACATCCCATTAAATATTTGGGACATACTTATACTAACAAATATTTATTGTTTATCTGATAATCTAACTTGGCCTGTATTTGTATTTGCTAAATCTGGGAACCCAGCTCCACATCAGGGACCCAGAACTGAGAGAGGGTACATTTTGACTTTTCTGGGGCCTTAGTATGGAGTTCAGAGCAATCAAATTCCCACTGTTTTGATGGCTTGTCCTGCTGTCTTCGCCATACCAGAGGGAAGGTGTAACACCTTCCCAGGAAAAGGTGTAACACTGAAGTTTATATGTCTTTCTGGGTTCATGTTTGCCCATCTATCTCTACTCTTGTGAGGAGCTTCTATTCATTCATTCATTCACTCTTGCCATTGTTGAATCTTCTCTCAATCAGACTTATTCTGATTCTAAAAGCAGTCTGCTCAGAAAAGGTCTCCTGGGGCAATGGCATGACTGTCTTACTTAACAGATTTCCTGCTAGTATGCATTCTCGTTATTGACAATCATGTTGCAGAAAAATTTTTTTGCAAATGCTGGCCAATTCTTCCCTTATCTATAAATAAAGCCACCTAGAGTTGCTTTTATTTTTTTTTTGCCATTAATTACTCATGTAACCACAGGAAGAATACAAAACACTAAACTGAAAACTCCCAATATTAAAAATCCTGTAAAGAGGAAAACAATTAGCAATATGAAGTCTGATAGATGGTACCATTTGTGTCCCAAAAGATAGGCAGAGCACAGTAATGGACATTTGGGAACAAACATTCTTCAGCTGTCCAGGCGAGCAAGAAGGTAATCAGACTTCTGAATATCTTTCACTTTTCTAATAAACATTAAGGTTTGGGATAGGGAGTTGTAGGAATGTAGGCTTTGTGAATTGGGCAAGAATCCAGATATCACGTCTGGAATACGCTGCTAGAATCTCAGCAGCATCAGCTGGAGGGGAACTTGACACACAGCCCTCGTGTCCACCTAGATCAGAGTTTCTAAACCCTGGCACTTCGGACATGGTGGGCCAGGTAACTCTTTGCTGTGGAGGCTGTCCTATGTATCACAGGAACTCAGCGGTCAGTCCAGGCCTCTCTACTCACTAGATGCCAGTAGCACCCTCCCTGCTGTGGCAACCAAAAAGGTCTCTAGGCATTGCCAAATGTCCCCTGGAAGGCAAAAGTCACCCCTAGTAGAGAGCCAATACTCTAGAAGTATGGTATTTAACCCTGGTGGAACATTAGAAGAATCCGAGGTCTTTTAAAAAGATTCCCCAGGAGGCACCTGGGTGGCTCAGTCGGTTGAACAGTTAAGTGTCTGACTCTTGATTTTGGCTCAGTTCATGATCCCGGGGTCATGGGATCCAGCCCTGTGTAAGGCTCCACACTGAGCATGGAGCCTGTCTAAGATTCTCCCTCTTTCTCTCTCTCTCTCTCCCTCTCTCCCTCTCTCTCCCCTTACCCCTCTTCCCTGCTTGTGCTCTCTCTCTAAATAAATAAAAAAAATATTAAAAAAATTCTCCACCCACAAAGAGTTTGTCTTAAGTGAGGGTGAGCTTGGGCACTGATATTTTGTAGAAGTTCATTACCTGTTGTTCCTATGCAGCTAGGGCTAAGGACCACTGTTCCAGACTTATTTAAAAAAAAAAAAAAATGTGTCTTCAATATGATAACTCTTAGAAAACTGGGATAGGACTCAGGACTGAGTCCGCAGATGTGAATCAAATGCCCTCAGCTGTTGAAAAGCCAAGAAGACTAGGCTTGGTAAAGCCTGTACTTGGTAGATCCCATTCACTTACCCTAGTTTAACATGTTTTAACTCCATTTTTAAAAAAAAACAATCTTAGAATTTTAGGTCATGGTTATATTCATAAGGCTGCAAGAAAGGAAAAGGAACAGAAAAAAATGAGAAATTGCAGAACTCTGATTTTTTTACTTATTTGTTAAATAAAAAAGGGGGAAGTTTTCATTCACTGGTTCCTTTTTCTTTTTATAAAAAAAAAAGTCTGTTACCGCTTTCTTATGAGATTGCCAGTTACTGCTTGGGAACTTTAGTAGTTATTAGGAGGAACTTTGCGGTGCTCCTCAAATATTTGAAGATCGTACCATGCCTGCCTTTCCCAAATCATACACAGAGTGGGCAGTAGAAAGTTCAAGGTCAGCTTGCTGCCCAGCTCCAGAGTTCCAAGGAAGGCAAGCCTTTGCTTCTGCAGGGCCCTCCTGAGAGAGATACCCTGGAGGTAGTCTAGAGTAAGGGTTTACTTTGCTTATTTACACTGATCTTCCTAGAAACATTCTGCAAGGCATAAAACATCCTTTTTACTGTGCAAAAAGGACATGAGGCCAGGTTATGCAAATTTAGTGCCGAGACAGGTAGCAGCAAGAGGGCATTTAAAATTAGTGATGCTTGCTAATGGCTGAGCTGCAGCCACAGTGCTCGCTATCCTACACTATTTGAGCAATCCTCATATTTTATTTTTATAATGTCACCACGTCCTGTTGAAATAAATGCTGCATAATAAAGTATGACTTCATAATGAGTGACTGGTAAAAGGCTCACTGGTCTTCAAGAGGTAGGGTTAGTGATCACACCCGGCTTGGCCATATACACTCTCAGGGGGACTCTTACATAGGGACAACACTTTGCTTTCTCTTCTGCTACAGAAATCTTTAACATTCATTTTCATCCCATCACTGAGAAAGAATTCTAGAACAAAAACTTAGATCTCAAAGGTCTTCTTGGGATTCCAGTCCTTTTAAACTCAATAAAAGTTAAGTGCAACAGAATATGGAAGTACACCCAGGAAGGGGAGACCAACTGACAAAGGGTAAGGGCAGCCAGGGTGCAGGGAGAGGTCCTGGGGAGACCTAAGCTAGGGCTGTAGAGACACAGCCTGCAAATGCTCAACGTGCAGCCGCAGGAGAGCATGTGGGCAGGAGAAAGATATTAGAGGGGGAAAAACCCAGAATATGATGGAAAGTCAGACGAGAAAGAAAATCCGGTCATAAGAATTTGGACCCAAAAGGGCGAACCCCAGCCATGTAATACTGAAGATGATCAAAAAGTGAGTCATACTTTACTGGAATGAGAGAATGGGTTTTCTTTTTTTTTTTTTCTTGCTTTTTTCTTTTTTATTTCTGAGAGAGAGAGAGAGAGAGAGAATGTGTGTGTGTGAGCAGAGGAGGGTCAGAGAGAGAGGGAAACACAGAACCTGAAACAGTCTCCAGGCTCTGAGCTAGCTGTCAGCACAGAGCCCGACGCGGGACTTGAACCCACGAACCGTGAGATCATGACCTGAGCTGGAGAATGGGTTTTCTTAAATATTTCCCCACCCTCTTTCTGGACCCTGGCACCTCCAGTATTAAAACAATTAAATGGGGGCCATTTGTCATACAACTCAACCCTGAAGAAAACACTCTGTTAGCACAATAAGCTGAAGATTACACCTCACGGTCTGAAAGGTCTGATGTATGTGTTAGATATTTCAGTACTGCCCTGAAGCCCGGGAAAGAGGCATCACTCCTCTGTACCTTGTGTTTTAGAGGGCCTGGCATATTACAGCCTTATGCAAATGCTCCAGGGAACACACAGGTGGCTCTGTCACTGGAGATCCAACACTCAGCACCCGCACAGAGGATCCACAACCACAAACACCTGCTTCCATGACTCACAATTCACCCCAAGAAATGCTTCTCACATATCTTAACCCTATGCCTTCAGATCAAAAGGCAAATATACCCAAATTCTATGAAGGTTTGTGGGTTGTTGAAATCAGAGACAAATAATGACTTAGGTGGGGAGTGCTGAGAGGCAGAAGTGCTCAAATAAGAAATAAGACAAATTAATTAACTTGTCAAATCCTTCCTCTCAGATAATCTGAATACAATAGATTCCCGCATAATGAAATACAGTTTCCCGGGAGGGTCATGAATCTGCTTCCTTTCTTCTCTTCATGTTCTGATTCATAGGTCTGGAGGTATTTATGAATTAGATCAGCTTTTGAAAATTAAACATTGTTGTTTAAGAAACTTTACAATACTGAATATTTCATAAATTTGTTTATATGTAGGCTTAGATGTAATGTGATTGAAATACTGGCAATTAGATGGACATTGAACATGAAAAGCCCAAAAACTTTATCATCATGAAAACACTTAAGATTTTATTAAATTTATAAATACTACGCTAAAATAATTCAAAACTTTATTTAAATAATTTTAAATGTTTACATTTATTATATACGCTTTAATTATGTTGGACAAATTTGTTATCCAATATTTAATAAGTATACTAGGTTTTTGGAAAGGCTACACGAAAAATTATTTTAGCTTAAAATTTTATATTTAGTTTAATTTTTAGATGAAAATGTTGTCTACATTTTATGCACACTAAATGTAATTGCATTTGATGGTTTGATCCTTTAGTATTAGTTTTCTGTTGTTACTGCAACAAATTACCACAGCTCAGTGGCTTAAAACAATATAAAATGATTATCTTTCCATTCCAAAGGCCCGATGTCCAGTACAGCTAAATTCAAGAACTGCATTCCTTTCTGGAGGCTCGAGGGAAGAATCCATTCCTTGCCTTTTCCAGATTCTAGAGTCTACCCACATTCCTTGGCCCCTGGCATCCTTCCTCCATCTTTAAAACTAGTAACAGCAGGTTGATTCCTCACCTCTCATCTCTGTGACCCTTATTCTATGACTTCATCCTCCTCTCTGACTGCAGCTGGCAAAGATTCCCCTTAAGGACTCATAAGATTAGACTGAACCCACCTGGATATGTCCTTAACTGTAATCACATATGCAAAGTCCCTTTTACCATGCAAAAGGATCCAAGGTTTAGACATGGAGATCTTTAGGGAACAATTATTCTACCTACCAATATTGCTGAGAGTGAGCACAAGTCAGGACTATAACTGCAATAGAATATATGAACATGAAGCTCAAAAAAGAAAGGTGAAGATACAAAGTAACTGTAAACCTTTAAAGAGACAGCCTGCTTAAACTTTTAACAATTGAAAACAATGAGAGTGAACAGACATCTCTTGAATATGACACACATTACAAATTCGTATATAATGGATATTTAATTACTGATCAAAACTATAAATATAGGCAAGAGAATTATTCTTATCAAATCCATAACATGAAAAGGTCAAAATTCCAACTTCACATTCTTAACTAAAGGAGGACTCTCGATCCACACAGTGAGACCATGTGAGACTATCCATTTGCACTCTTGCTGGGAATCTGAAAATATTAGAGGTAGGTCAGCTTCACCCTGAGGCCAGCCCTCTCCACACCCTCTCTAGCAGCAGAACTGGACTCAAAGAAGGATCAAACTCAGAGGAGGGAGCAAAGAGATGAAAAAGGAGCTGGCAGGGCTAGGAGGGAAGACGCAAGAGAGAGGGTATTGGGGATAACTCTGCTCTTGGAAGGGTGGACACACAGGATGCAGAAAAAACTGAAGAGCTGGAGAAACAAGAGACACCACACCTAATAATGCTATTCTATGGATCTGTCTTCGTTAAGAACAATCACCTGCCAAAAGTTCTCCTAGAACATTCTGCCGGATTCCATGTAGACGTTTGACCAGGGAACGGTAATGCCATTTTGTGGGTTTTTGTTTTTTTGTGTTTTTTTTGCCATTTTTAGTTTGTTCTATCCCCTGATCCAAAACAAAGGGAGTACTGATGGGTTTGTAGTTTAAATTTCCCACCTTATTAAACATGGGGACGTGGAAAGCTAAGCAAAGAGAAGAGCTGAGACTTATCTAATCATCCTTGACCACAGAATGTTTGCTAATTCCTTGTCAAAGAGTAAATGACAAAGCTACCTCACTCTGTGTAGGGTGTGTCTAGTTAATTACACTTTAAAATATAAGTGTTTATCGGGGCTCCTGGGTGGCTCAGTCGGTTAAGCATTCCACTCTTCGTCTCAGCTCAGGTCCTGATCTCAGGGGTGTGAGTTGGGCTCCATGCTGTATTGTGCTCTGTACTCGGCATGAAGCCTACTTAAAAAAAAAAAAGGTATATGGATCTATAAATATATATATGGATATCTGCGTGTGTGTACAAAATCAGTTAATTATTTACTTGCAGTGGAAAATGGGCCATTATAAGGTTAATCACTTGTTATTACAAATTCCAGATAGGAATCATAAAAGAACATTTATTACAGCAAAAATAACTACATCTGGATAAGACTCTAATCACCAGCTATTAACTCAATCAATGTTCAGAGAAGGATAATTTATCTTTTATTCTAGGCTTCATTAAAAGAAGCAGCTGAAGTGCCTGTTCAAATCTTTAGATCATTTGCTATTGAGTTTTCTTTTTCTTGAGTTATAAAAGCTTTCTATATATTCTGGATACAAAGCCTTTATCAGATATGCAAATATCAGATATTTTGCAAACATTTTCTCTCAGTCTGTGGTTTATCTTTTCATCTTCTTGATAGTGTCTTTCAAAGAGCAGTTTGTAATTCTTATTAAGTCCAATTTTTTTTTTAATTTCATAGGCTTGTGGGATTTTTTTTGCCCTAAGAAATGTTTGCTTAGTTCAGGCTAATTAAACCAATCAGAAAGAATGGTTCATTCATTTTCTTCTAGAAGATTTATAGTTTTAGGTTTTGATTTCAGGTCACTGATTCATTTCAGATTGCAAATAAGCCCAATAAAGCTGTCTATTTTTTTTTTAATTTTTTAATGTTTTATTTATTTCTGAGAGAGAGAGCATGAGCAGGGGAGGGTCAGAGAGAGAGGGAGACACAGAATTGGAAACGGGCTCCAGGCTCTGAGCTGGCTGTCAGCACAGAGCCCGACGTGGGGCTCGAACCCACGAACCATAAGACTGTGACCTGAGACGGACGCTTAACTGACTGAGTCACCCCGGCGCCCCCCAAAAAAGAAGTTTAAAATCATTAGTCATTAGGGAAAATGCATATTAAAACCACAAGGAAATACCACTTTACACATATTAGAAAGCCAAAATTTAAGGGGAAAAAAACCCCTGACCACACCAAGTACTGACAGGGATGAAAAGCAACTGAAATTCTCATATAGTGACGGTGGAAATACAAAATGGCACAACCACTTTGGAAAATGCTCTAGAAGCAGCTGTAGAGACATGGGTGGAATTTGGAGCTGGAAAAATCTTAGAAAAGAACTGTATTTCACTCCCTCCCCCATTTCTCCACCCTAAGGAACTGTCAGATGAGAAAAATGTGCCTCAAGGAAGAACCTGTCTGTATCCTCTTGCAGCTTTCACACAGTAATTATTACCCTGACCGTACCATAATCACACCCCTTATTATCATCTGTGTGGTATCTTCATTGGTTTTCTTATTGCACAATTATTATACCTACATATTCTCACTGTAAAGATTTAAAAAACATCAAGACAATAGAATAAATTATGAAGGTTCCTCTTCATCCTTCCCTAGCCAACTCCTGTTTCTTCATGGGAATAATTCATTATTTTAGTTTGATAAATGTTCTAGCTCCTTTTCAATATTTTTACATACGTGCACGCATGTATATGCAGAAAGACAGATGTGATTTTTTTAACATATATGGAACATAAATATTGTTCTATGACCTGCTTTTTCAACCAAATTACATGTCTGAGAGAAATTCATACATACATATACATAAAAATTATATACACATATATATAATGAGGCCCAGGGAAGAACTTGTCTATAACCTCTAGTAAACTTTCCTCTCTGTATATATACATATAATCCATTCTTTATAAAATTGTTGAATATTCCAAAATATGCATGGGCCACAATTTATTCTACCTATTTCCCTATTGACAATCATTAAGATTTTTTCCTAACCTTTCATAATTAAAAACTATACTTCAATGAAATCACCTGTATCTTTGTGCACCTTTGTGCAACATGTACATTTCCTTAGTATGAGCTTTCAGAAAGGCAACGGCCAAGAGATCAACGGGTTTTAATATTTTTATTTTGAGAAGTACAATTACAATTTAATGATCTACCAAAACTCTGTAACAATTTACATTCGCATCAACAGTGTAAGAACATGTCTATTTCACTGCTGCCTTACTCTAACTGGTTATAGTCAATACTTTTAATTAATGCCAATCTGAGGGATGCAGGATACACTCACATTGTTGTTTTAATCTGCATTTTCCCAATTTCTAGTGAAGCTGAACATTCATTCTTTTGATTTATGGATCACTGGCTCTTATTCTTTGAATTGACTGTTCATATCCTTTGGTTTTCTGCTGTTAGGTTTTTTTCCTTTTCATTTATATGAGCTCTATATTTATTCAGGGTATTAATCATTTGTCTTTTATAAATGTGGCAAATATTTTCTCCCAGACTAAATGCTTGTCTTTTTATCTTTGTTTTTGGCATCTTTCATCTTATAGATATTTTAATTTTTATCATAATGTTACTTTACTCTCTAATTATGTACATCTTAATCATACCTGTTACTTTAATATCCTTAAAGCCAAATTGTAGACACACATATATTTCATTTTCATTCCCTGAGAAATACATTAAGAAAAAAAAGAACTCTGAAACTTTGTTTTGTCCTTTATAGGCTAACAGGTGATAATCAATCATTGGAGAAATTTTTTTAATTTTTTTTAACGTTTTATTTATTTCTGAGAGAGAGACAGCATGAGAAGGGGAGGGTCAGAGAGAGAGGGAGACACGGAATCTGAAGCAGTCTCCAGGCTCTGAGCTAGCTGTCAGCACAGAGCCCGGCATGGGGCTCGAACCCACAAACCGTGAGATCATGACCTGAGCCAAAGTCGGCTGCCCAACCAACTGAGCCACGCAGGCGCCCCGAATCATTGGAGAATTTCACAAAATCATTTTAAAGGAATTCTTCAGGGCAGTAACTGGTTTAAGGATGTTTTTTGGGTGAGAGTATGGGATAGTTAACATTAAGGAGCAGTACACTGGGTGGGCAGGCAGGTAGGCACTAGGTAGATGGAGATATACAGGTATTGGAAGACATTCCAGTTGGATACATACTTGGTTCCTGAAAATGATAAAGACAGACAACTGAAGACAAACCAAAGGAAATGCTAGTTTTGGGCCACCTGAGAGAAGATTACAAAGTACTGAAAGAGTTGAGCCCAATACAGTGATGGCCAATCAGAGAGCAGGCAGTACTGACAAGACAGATAAGCAAGTGGACTGGCAGCCAGCATCAGGGAGATGTGTACCCCAGGGAGGGGTTCAAGGTCATTAGGGGGGAAAGTGCAGGAACTGGGTTCTCTACCAAAGCTTCTCAAACATCAACAGGTAAATTATCACATGGGAATACTGTCAAAATGCAGATATGGGTTCAGTGGGTCTGAGGGAGGATATAAGACTCTACATTTCCCAACAAGATCACAGATAATGCTGATACTATTGGTTCCTGAACCATATGTTGAGTAGCAGGGTTCTAGAAGGCCTATGTCAACTAGACACAAACAAGACATTTCAGATTAGTGCAAAATGGGATAAGAATTTGAAGAGTAATGTAATGCAGATGCCAGAATGTGAGACAGCCACTTATATCCTTCCTGGTGGCATTTGGGATGGCTTCTTATAATGGGGGCAGGGCTGATCCTGTGCACGGTGGGGGGAGGGGCAGTAGCTTTAGGCTACAGAAAGGGTAAGACAGCAGAGGCTCTGAGATAGCCAGGGACTGAACAGTGACATCTGCTGCTTTTGAATCTACACATGAAGAGCTACACATTATTTGTGTTCTGAGCACCTTGAAGCCCTTTCACATATTGTTAGTTCCATTAATGTAGCTTTTTGCTATTTCTACTTTTCCTTACAGCTATCCACATTTTGGCTTTTCACACCTCCATCAGAAGATGGCCAGAGGAAACGAAATGTACTAGAATAAAAACATGCTCAATTGTCTACCTGATGCCAAGCCTGGACAGGGTAGAAATTGAAAGTATTTTTATAAGAAAAAATTCCAAACTTTTTTTCCTTGTGGCTCATTTAGGTAAACAAAAAGATCAAAGACCCACCTACAATGTGAGCTTCTACTTTTCAGCAGAGAAAGAACTCAGTGCTTCAAAAAGTTTAATTAAATTTTTTTAAAAAGCAAGGCAAAAATAATGGAGACAGTGCCAAATTTTTGTATCTACAACAACACACAAATCAACACACACAAGTTGCTTTTAATGACATACAGGGGAGAATTAAAATCTACAGAGATCTGTATTATTTTCTTATAAAATCATCATTTCCCAGCTCACCAGGAAAAAGATCCCATGCTGGGGGGATTGCTGGGCTGAGCTAGAAGCTTCAGAACCGTTCTGAGAAGGCTTGAAACTCTTTGGAGGGCCCTTGCAGCCTAGACAAGAGGAGTCTTTGGCTTCCAGCCCTCGTTTTAATGATAGAAGCTCCATTTTCATCAGCCCACTGCACAACATTAATGAATGGTTTCTAGGGCTAATGCAGAGTTTGAGAATCACCAATGCAGAACTATGTTTTTATGTATTATCTCTGAATTTGACTTACTCACACTATACCATCACCCATAAACATAGGCAATGCAGAGTTAACTATATATATTTATTATATATATATATAGAACTATATATATATAACTATACATATAACTATATACATATAACTATATATATATATATATAACTATATATATAGATATTTACAGAGGGAATATTCTCAAATTCTTTTATGAGATAAACTTGTGTTGCACACTACTTGGATCAAAAACAGCTACATAAACGCTGAACGCATTGTAATTGGGAATAATAAAGATACTCTAATGAAACATTTTGAAAGGGAAGAACCTAGGTATGCTGAGAGGTTAGGTATTTAAGTGTAATGCTCCTGGCTTTGATGGTGATTTTTAAATACAATTTAATTGCACTGCATCTATAAATCAGTGACCAGGAGTAGGAAGTGATTCTATAGTAAGAATGAGATACTATAGGTAATGACACAGACTTTCACGTCTTATTATTCACGGGAAGAGGTCAATAATGCATGGCATCATATACTAAAGCAACCGAGTTATTGAGTGTTTTCCAGAGGTACTTATATAATCAGCCACAATGTCAAACAAAGGATAGGTTCTCATAGTAAAATGATCCAAGTACAGTAAGAGCAAAGGTAAACCTTGAAGGGTTCCTCGCCCCCTCTTTTCTGCAGTGCAAGAGCCTAAATAGCAACATTTGGCAGAAAGCTAGTGCTTACTAAGTTTTCATAAGGTGTCATTTTCCAAGTAAACTTATTTCCCAAACACCTACATCCTTGTCAACCTTCATGGAGAACAGTTGATTTCAGTCTTGCTCTTATAGCAACGGTAAGTGAGGTTCTCACTCTCAGAATCAGCTGAGCATTCCTGAGATCATTTTATTTTGGCTTTTCTTGGTGGTCATTTCATGCCTATCTCCCAATTAGACTGCTAGTTTGAAGAGAACTGAATTACATCTGTCTTCACCACTGTATACTCATTACCAACACAGTACCTATAACATGGTCACTTAATAAATATTTGTTGAGAGAATGAATGTACTTACCAGGAGAACATATGACCTCTAAGGCGAAGTTCAAGGTCTTTAATAGCTTTGGCAGCAAAGGATCTTTCTCTATTATACATTTCCTTGATTTGTGTTATTTGTGTCTCCTTTTGGCCCTCAAAATTTGTTTGTGTGTGAATATGAGCTTTAAAGCACCTAAGACGACACTTTGCATATAATGATATTCAATAAATATTTATTAAATAAACAGATGAATGAGATTACTGGATTTTCTTTCTAATATAAAGTAAATGGTTATTTTTTTAAAGTTTTCATTTACTTATTTTTAGAGAGTGAGAGAGAATGGGCAGGGGAGAGGCAGAGAAAGAAGGAGACAGAGAATCTGAAGCAGGCTCTGTGCTGACAGCAGAGAGCCTGATGCTGGGCTTGAACTCATGAACCATGAGATCACGACCCCAGCTGAAGTCAGATATTTCACCGACTGAGCCACCTGGATGCCCTGAGATTACTGAATTTTCTAAGGTGTTACAACTCTTATGAAGATATTTAGCACATTATTTGATAACAAAACTCTAGTCAAGTATGGAGTCCTGTGTAGAAGTTGTAGTTTCATAATTTTTATTAATAAAAATAATAAGCATCCATGTGTGTATCACTGCACAATTTGCAGTGTGAGTCTGTTTTGCTTCTTGGCACAAAAACCGTGGAAATCCTTAAAAACAAACCGCCACCTCACAGCCACTGCTGAGCATAGACATTTTTTAATCCTTGAGGTTTTTCAACACCTTAAATAATGCTTTTTCAAACACAGTAACACTGATATGCAGACCTATTTTTTGTCCATACACAAAGCCATTCCTCAATATGATTACAATACGCCCTCCTGGATGTCATGAAAAATCAGTGTCTTATTTTTCTAGGTTTGGTTAGCTGAAGTCCTGTATGAATGCAAGTAATGGAAAATATGATTCTCCAAGCCCCCTTTGGCTTCTTGGGTCTATATGACAACCTTGACAGTCCACTTCCAAAGTCAAGGTATGCTTCTTGCACCCAGACATCTTTGAGTAACTTGTTTCGTTCTTAACACATGTTCCGAGGAGCTTAATAAATCCTATATTTACAATTGTTTAGTGGCAAAATAACGAATCCTTGGTGAATGCTCATCCTCTGCTTTGCTATTAGAGGAGACAGACTCTTTTAAATGAAACCCAGTTCAAGGGCAGAAAGTAGTTCAAAAAGCTGTTAAAATTCAAATACTTAGTAACTATATGTGCAGCATGCGCGTTGCAGAAAGGGCTATTATTTTAAAAGATAAATTGCACCTTGTTGAGGAATTTCAAATATCATTTGAATATAATTATAACTGAAATGCTCCCAAGTTTACAAAGAGTACTAAATGAAATTGCAACCTCATATGGACAAGTGTCCATGGAGGAAAAATTTCAAAACCATCTCCTTTTTTATTTCCTCATGAGGTCTCCAACAATCTAGGGCATTAAAGTTGATGAATAGGTCAGACTTCAACTCCTCCTGCCTCCCTTCCCTTTCATCTTTCCATATTTCAAGCTTCATAGAAATGACAGATTTCATGCTTTACCTCATATTGCTTCCCTCAGCTTATCCTTTTCTTAGCGAATCTGTGTTTCACTAGTGGGAAAACCCACATCTGTATAGTCTGGTATTTTAAATCCACATTATATCACAGACTTTATTTCAGGTTGCTATAAAGTTATCAATGAACATTTTTAAAAATTTTTAATTTTTTTTTTTTTTTAATTTTTGAGAGCAAGAAAGAAGAAGGAGAGAGGTGGGGGAGGGGAAACACAGAATCTTAAGCAGGCTCCAGGCTTGGAGCTGTCAGCACAGAGCCTGATGCAGGGCTCAAAGTCATGAACCAGGAGATCATGACTTGAGCTGAAGTCGGCCACTTAACCATCTGAGCCACTCAGGTGCCCCATCAATGATCATTTTTAACAATGGCATGGGTGCATTGTCAACTCTTTAACCATCTCTTACTGGACATTGGGTAATTTAAAAATGGTGGCCATTTTGAAAAACAGCTCAGTGAACCATTTAGCAGCTGTCATTTTTTTCTCTGTTACTTCCTAGAGATACATCTCAGGAACGCAATTACTTAAAAAGGTCATTATTCAGAAGGGAGATTACTCAATATATAATCCGAATAAGAGGAAACAATTTTAAGTTAATACAATAACAAGTTTGTATTTAGAGACCATTTGGTGGTTTTATCTTCACCTAACTTTTATAGATCCTGTTTTTAACTAGTTAAATGACTGTTGAGATCACCTAATTTTGCTGAGCTTTATGCTTCTTTGTATTGGACAAGACTGGATTGTGTGTTCCAGCTCTTCAGACTTAGATACCAACCACACTGGAAAAGTGAACTCATGCAAAGCCTGTTATTATTATGTCTAAAAGGTCAACCTTCCTTCAAGTGTCCTCACGTATGCAGTGACCAGAGGCCAACCCTGATTAACTGATGGAAGAAGCACAACACATGCTAAAAGTGCCACTAGAAGATCAGGACCATCTGGTGCCAGATAAGAGTATCAATGGAAAAACGTTTACTGAAAGAACCTTACCAAAATAGCCAATTACCTGGTGTCTGCTCAAATAAGGAATCAATTAGCAGTCAACATCTGTAAAACAATGCTAGCCTTGGTAGGGTCGAATCTACTGAACTTCTGGATGAAAGCAAACAGACACAGCAAGAAGCCTTCAGCAGGGTGTAGCTAGGATCCAGATTTTTGGTCCAAAGGTAAATAACAATTCACAGGAATAATTAAGGATAAAAATGAGAGTTTATTTGTGAAAATTAATAGAAGTCTGGGGAAAACTCATATTAAAGAAGCTTTACAGAAAACTAATATTTAGGGGCACCTGGGTGGCTCAGTTGGTTGAGTGTCTGGCTTCGGCTTAGGTCATGATCTCACGGTTTGTGGGTTCGAACCCCGCGTTGGGCTCTGTGCTGACGGCTAGCTCAGAGCCTGGAGCCTGCTTCACATTCTGTGTCTCCCTTTCTCTCTGACCCTCCCCTGCTCATGCTCTGTCTCTCTCTGTCTCAAAAATAAAGTATAAAAATTAAAAAAAAAGAAAAGAAAACTAATATTTATACCTAATACAAGGGCATCATACTATAAAACAAAACCCTTTGGTCCTGTCCTCTCCTTTCTTCCTATTATTTTTTTTCATTTCTTAGAGAGTGAGAGAGAGAGTCCATATATAAGCAGAGGAGAGGGGCAGTGGGAGAGAAAGAGAGAAAGAGAGAGAGACAGAGAGGGAGGGTCTCAAGCAGGTTCCACACTGATCATGGAGCTAGATACGTGGCTTGGTTCCACAGCCCTAGGATCATGACCTGAGTCAAAATCAAGAGTTGGATGCTCAACCAACTGAGCCACCCAGGTGCACTGGTTCTTCCTGTTTTTTGATTTCCAGGCCTCAAAATTCAATGTGGAGCACCTGGAAAACTAGAATAGTTGTAGATATTCAAATCCAAATGAATATACTGGAGGTTTTATATATCATCAAATATAATATAAAGACAAAGATTCCTATCATCCCCCAGACAAACTTTCTTAAAGACTGTTAGAGGAGATGAAAATGTAACAGTAATGAGAAAGGATGGATCTTTGAGAAGACTGGGAAAGATAATGTCAGATATCACCTGGAAAAGCTCTGCATACATTTTTTGTTCAGATTTAAGATTTAGCTTACTCCTGCTTTGTCACGAGGCATCATAAAATCAGTAAAATCTTTAAAGACTCTTCAAGCCAGACAGATCTCTGACTCTTCTATGTTATCCTGGATCCTAAGTTATTCCACCTTTTATACTAGCATTTCATCATATACAATACTATACTTTTTTTTTTAGTTTTTTTTTTTAACTTATTTCTGAGAGAGAGAGAGAGAGCATGAGCAGGGGAGGGTCAGAGAGAGAGGGAGTCACAGACTGAAACAGGCTCCAGGCTCTGAGCTGGAAGTCAGCACAGAGCCCAACGCGGGGCTCGAACCCACGAACTGCAAGATCATGACCTGAGCCGAAGTCGGACGCTCAACCAACTGAGCCACCCAGGCGCCCCAATAATACTACACTCTTAATAGTTCAAGTATGAGTGATGACTTATCTCACAAAGATACTGCAAAATTCGTGAGTTCAATTTTGGAGATCTTCATTTTTCTATCATTACATTTTAGTCAGATTTTAGAGAGTTAGACTCTGAGTTCTCTAATAATATTGCTGTCTTTTGTATTTTAAGAAATCTTTCTCTATTAAAGATAATAGAATGTAGATCAGAAGAGAACTTGACCTCAAAACATATAGAGAATAGAATGGCCACAGCAGCATTTGGAGACTCTATAGGAAGCAGGATCCTATTATTACCTCTATTATTAGAGGTTTTGATGATATAATTTATGCTACAAAAAAATCAAATGGTCTCTATTATCATTAATCCTTGGAATGGCAAATTAAGGGCAGAACACCCTTTGTAGATTCCTTCATAGAAGCTACTGAAATAAGTTTGTATTTGCTTAAACTATGCCTCTTTAGTAGTCTTAGTTCTTACTACCTTGGAAGAAATAAAACTGCTTAAAACATTAACAGAGACTATACATTTCTGTGGCAGCGATAATACTATGTATTCAACAAAACACTTCCTTTCCTTCCTGGATACTCAGAAAGATCTAATTTACCTGCTCTCTTTCATCTAATTAAAGTGTTGTGAGTACTTCTAAACAAGTAATGTCTAGAAGGAATGTGGTAAAGATGGTTGGGTACCAAGTTAAAAGAGCCTGGATTTCTGATTCACTGTTTTGAAAAGAGCTGACCAAGAATTTATGCATTGGATTCTATGAGAGTAAAAACTAAAGTTCTATTTTACTGAGCCATGAGATGTCAATGTTCTGGTTATAGTGTCTAGCATTAATTATCTTGACTAGAGCAACTTGCTTGTACTCACCATGGGGAGTACTAAGTAAATGCTTATTGAGTTTATGACATTTTTCATATTCCAATGCTTGCTAATTCCACTTTAATTCATTTCAAGAGGTGCCCAAGGCCTAAAATAGTCTACCCAACACAAAACAAACATCAAAATCATGCCAAACCTTCTATAATACAGCTTCAGAGATGCCACCCACAGACATATTGAATCAGTAGGTTTTCAGATGGAGCACAGAAATCTGTAGTTTTTATAAAGCTTCCCATGTGATTCTTAGGTATAGCAGCCAAGTTTGGAAAGCCTAGACTACAGCTTTACAAGAGGAAAAGGACAACCAGCATGCCTTTCAGCACCAAGGACAATGCCTTACCCCAGCATATATTCTACATTCAATAAAAGCTTATAGTAGATTTGTTAACAGATGCAGGGGCTAACTCTGGCAAAATAATGAAGACAATAATGATTTACACTGAAACAATTTTTCTTTCTCTTTTATTCTCTAGCTGTCTAGAGCCCTGTGTTTCCTTTCTCCTATCAAAGTCTACTCTGGGGGGGGCGGGGGTGAATCACTTCACTACTTTATACACTGAGTAACAATATTAGTGTTTCTCAAAATATCTATGATAAAGGGTCCACTGAAGCTAATATTTTCATAAAATGCAATAAAAACAAATTATGAGAAAATAAAATTTAAAAATCAACAGTATACAAAATACAAGTCCTAATTCTTTTATTATTGGCTTTAACAGACTTAAAATAACATTTTAAGATATAAAATCAAAGCAAATGTAACACAGCAGAAAATAAGCATCATGGACTGGCCCAGTCTGCAGACTACACTTTACTGAACACTGATACAAATTGTTAAAAAGCAAAATCTTCTACTTGTGGACATTTCCATTACCACTGACAAAATATGTACACTGCCTTTGTTTGAGAATGCCAGTCACTGGTTAGCTATTGGCACTGAGATAGGGTTATTGAGACAGGGCTGTTTCCCAGGCCCTTCAGAAGTCAGGATGAAGATATCTAGACCTGTACTCAGGATTAGGCAGTTGGCCAGGGCATAGGCAACAAGCATAGATCCTGACAGAAAAAACATCAGCAGCAAAATCTTAACAGAATCTTCACACTTTGGTTATGGTGAATTCGCAAGTCCCTCATTCGAAGATATCTGGGTCCCGACGAGTACCTTTGCTTTCATAGAACCGGAGGTGATATTAATACCCTATTGTCAAAATTCTACTAACATGTGAAGGTACCAAAGATTTAAAATATGGAAATTTTTTAAGTGTAGAATTAAGCCAAGTGAAGCAATTTTGTTCAGCAGTGGACATATTTGCTATCATATGGGGAGAAAGTTAACAGGGAACTGAGACTGATCTTACCAACAAGAAACAGAAACAGTATTTTAAAATTAAATAAATGGGTCATTAAAGGACCAACTGACAGATTCTTAATAAAAACTGTAGATGCATTAAACAGACTATATGGAGAGAATGTTTATAACTTTAATATGACAATTTTACATGATGAGAAAAACTACGGACTTTGATTTATTGTTTATTGGCACAGTCCTAGAATTATACTCCAGCATTCTGTCTTTAAGAACTTGGCCTTGATTTAAGTTGGCAAGAGGGTAGAAATAGTATACACATCAACATCAGTACATTGTTCAGAAGAATGCGGAATAGTTGGCAGTTTGCATTCTCCTCCTGCTTCCCCCCATTTTGGTGCCACTGACACAACTTGGAAGCCTCCTATCTTATTCTCTACTTCAGGTCGCCCATTTGTCCCTGTTCTCTCTAGGCTCTCCTTTCTTTCCCCACCACTTTCCTTCTCTCCAATTTTGCAAGCTATCTCTATCCCAGTGATGTGGTTTCAGCTTGTAAAACCATGTCTTTTCCATAATGCAATCAAACCAAAGAGGCTCTGCTTTACAGTTGGGTCTAGTGTTTGGGAAACTCTAGTGAGTCTTTGTTCAGTCTCTGTTAAGAAAATAAAAAGAACAATGGAAGCAATTATTTCATTGATTTCAGCTATAAACCCTATTTTTCCCACGCTGTATGAATGATGAGTATTATGTGATAATACTGCTCTCTAGTGCAATAGAACTGCAAATAATGTACATCTACTTCCTATAATCCTATCCAACATACCCCAAAAGGTTCAAATCAAACAAAACAGAGGTTATATGGTAGCTGAATCATAATGTAAGTATAAAGAAAAAGGAAATTCCAAGCATGAGGAATCTACAATGGAAAAAATTTGTGCTTAAGTAAATATTATTATAGTTACTTAAACAGAGGTCACAGATAAGAATAATATTCCCTATCCATTAATAGACAATTACTTACAGCTTACTATACACTCAGGAATGAAGTGTGAAAACAGAGGTATTAACATGGCCTCCAACTTCAAGGAGTTGTTTGCAATTAGGTCCAGGTGAAAACATAAAAAATACAAAAGTATCTATTTGAGAGCTGGGGAATGTGGTACAGACTCTAAACCTGCACTGTTTGATACAGTAGTCACATGCCACATTGAACACTTGAAATGTGCTTAGTCCATATTGG
Source organism: Hyaena hyaena (assembly GCF_003009895.1). NCBI lineage: Eukaryota > Metazoa > Chordata > Mammalia > Carnivora > Hyaenidae > Hyaena > Hyaena hyaena. The sequence goes on from NW_024082556.1 coordinate 58,297, forward strand.
GATGTGCTATAAGTATAAAATATCAAGCAGATTTCTAAAGCTTAGAACTAAATAAAAATATCTCATGAATAATCTCAACCTGATTATATCTAGAAATGAAAATATTTTGAAAATAACAGATGAAATATATCATTAAAATTCATTTTACCTGTTTCTAGAAAATGTAAAATCACATACATCCTTTGTATTTTATTTGTTAGAGAGCATGGCTTAAAAAAACCTGTATTTCAAAGGAATGGGAGCTTACTAGAGAAGGTAGTAATCTAGGTCCCCTGGAAGAAATGGACCTTGAATAGGTTTTGCTGAACTTGGAGAGGCAGGGAGAATAAATAGTGTGTCAAATCTGGGAAATGGGTTGATGGGATAAAAGAGAAGGTAAGAAAGGGACCAGAGAGAGAAGACCGAGTTTGGGGAAGGGGGCAGATTACAGAGAACTCCCTGATGAAGATGGAGGACGAAAAAGATAGGGGGAGGGCAAGGAGATGGGATATTTTTTTTCAAAAAAATTTTTAATGTTTTTTATTTATTTGTGAGAGAGACAGTATGAGCAAGGGAGGGTCAGAGAGAGAGGGAGACACAGAATCTGAAACAGACTCCAGGCTCTGAGCTAGCTGTCAGCACAGTGCTGACATGGGACTCAAACCCACGAACTATGAGACCATGACCTGAGCTGAAGTCGGATGCCTAACTGACTGAGCCACCCATGTGCCCCAAGGAGATGGAGTCTTTAAAGCCAGGCAGGGGCTTAGAGTATCTCAAAAGTAAGGCACCCCTTGAAAGGGTTTGTGTAAGGGGATTTTGGGATGAAACCTGAAATTAAAAAAGAAAACTCTAGCAGTGAGTTAATTAAACTCTCATCATATTAGAAGGTTCTTAAAAAATTATTAAATTCAGATTCCCAAATAGTACCACAAAACTAATGACACAAAAGCCCAGCCACCCAATTCAACATGAAATAATAGCACATTCTCACATGTCCAATTAACCTTGCCCTTCAAAGTCTGGTGTGTGTGTGTGTGTGTGTGTGTGTGCACGCGCGCGTGCGAGATTTTTCAAACTATTATACACAGGTGCTGCGATCTCTAACAGGGAGGACAATAAGAGAATGGAAGGTTACTAGGAGGCTTGGAAATGCTTTCAGATAATGCCATCTGAATTAACAGTCCCCTTTCATTGTCTATAAAAGAAGCTGTCTTTTCTTGAAAGCCCTTGGAAATGACGAAGTGTTCATAGATAAACATCAATTCCTTTTAAATCATGTTTGCCAGTCTGTCTTCCCCTATCTCACTCTTTATGTTGGTCCAGAATGTGACTGTCACAACTATCTGGGTGAACAAGATTGTGAAATGTGGTCATAAAATAAGCGATTATTTTTAAACTCATCTTTGTCACATTGTAATGCTCCACAAAATACCTCTCCTTGGGCTGGGATTCATTTTAATTGATCCCATCAGCACCATATCTATATCCTGAGTGACTTCACAATACCCTCTATTTCCAGAGAAGCCCATCAGGTTACGGTTTTGTTAGTAATAAAAATTACCAAGGAGCAGTCTGTGGATGATAAGAGAAGTACAGATTCTAGGGAGACATAATAAGAGAAATAATGAGCATCCTTCTCACTCGTTGGAAGTGAACAATTCCGAGCTCCCCGAAGCAACACTTAACCTATTGTATTAAACAGTAATGGACAAATATTAGAAGTGTTGATGTCAGCATTTAGACTCTGTTGGCATCAAAATGTCATTTAAAAGTTAAGTTCTCCTAAGTATTTTTCATCATGTTTCTTTCTAGAGTATTCTTTTCTTACTAGGACAGAGCCTTAAGCCCCAGAAGAATAATTTTCCTCCTGTTTTAATGATTTGTTTACTGGTTCACTCCAGAGTGTGAGCTGGAAAAAAAGGGAAGTGTCATAAAGTCTTTTATGTACCATGATTTTCCACTATGTCACATTGGTAGCACTTCCCATTGCCAAAACTATTTGCAGAGCTGGGTAAAGGAGCATCCAGCAAGCTGCTACGTGAACCTGATCGCTAACCAGAGCAGAGGCCTCACACATTTCCCCTTCTCCGAGCCTTCTTGAGGCGTATACCTGCTAATCCTTTACGATATGTAAAAGAGCAAGAAAAGTGGTAGAACAGACACAGACAGCTCTTTTTCTTTCTAAACAAGAATTAGTGGGACTGGGAGGTGGGTTATTTTAGGGGAGTGAGAAAGAGGTGGTAGAATCAGAAGGGCCTCAGAGGGCCATAATTTTAGACTATTTTCAGGATGGAAAATGACTATAATGTGCTTGAAATGACTTTGAAGCTCTCTTTTGAAGAGGGAGTCCATGTTGAACTGGGGGCATCTTGCAAGATGCAGATTCTGGAAAGCTAAGAAAGCTTGGTGAAAAGGAGGCAGGAGTTAATGTTGTCAAATAGGAAGTACCAGTCTTCTGCCCTCCCATGTTTGAGGCAGACAACCAGCATTACTCAATGACAGCACTGCTATCACAACCTTTGTCAATAAAGGGATCCAGGCACCAACTACTGATAAATGGGCATTTGCACTTGAGGTGAACTCCATTTGCCATACTGGTTGGACTTTAGGCTTAAAAGTGAAAGGCACCACCATTTTCCTTTGCTACGTGGTTTATCCCATGTCACTTGGAGAAAGGCAGGCAGGCAAAGCTTCAGGAGAGCAAATATAAATAAGTTGATATACTAATACCAAAGATACAATTATTTTTTAAAAAATTATCAGTTTCTGAGTCCATACACTTAGAATGTGCCAGGTATTATGTCATTTCTAATCCCCATGATAAACCTAGGCAGTGGGCATTATTATCATTCCTGCCAACCCCTTCTTTCTGTGGAGGGGCCTGGGACTTTCCACAAACCAGAGAACTCGTAAGTAGCAGAGCTGAGATGAGAACTCTGATCCTCTGGTCCTAAGTCCCAAATTTGCTCTTCTAAGCTATTTCCTAAAGTGGGAAATGGTTTTAGTGTTATGCACTTATTTAACATTTATCTTTTATTTATGGGAAGTGATAGTAGATGTCTATTTATAGAAGTGACATAAAATCTTCCTTTAAAATACTATGGGGCACCTGGGTGGCTCAGTCAGTTAAGCATATGAATCCTGATTTTGGCTCGGGTCATGATCTCACGGTTCGTGAGTTCGAGTCCCATATTGGGCTCAGCGCTGACAGTGTAGAGCCTGCTTGGAATTCTCTCTCTCCCTCTCTCTCTGCCCCTACTATGTTTGTGCTCTCTCTCTCTCTCTCTCTCTCTCTCAAAATGAATAAGTGCCAAAGGCTGGCTCCAGCAGATCCAAGGGTTCCTGAAGGATGGACAGTGTCGGCAAGAGAGAGAGTGAGAGAGCCTCGAGATTCTTTCTGATCATCAGGCAGGCATCTCTGTCCTGTCAGTTTTGGTGTCTTTATTTATAGGTTAAATGATAACATGATATCAGAAAAAGGAATTTTTACAATGGATAACTCTTTGTGATAAGATGCTTTGGAAAGTATACAGAAGCAGGTTTTACAAATATATTCTTGCAGAACTATTCCAATTATAGTGAGGTTAAGTAAATCTTATAACTAAAGAGTTAACTGTATTCTTAGTAAAAGACAGGATACATATTTGTTTTAAGTTAATAACGCTAAGGTTAGGTCATAGGTTAAGTGTATAGATGGGCTAAGAGTCATTCCGTCTGGCTCTCAAGAGGATGAATGTTTTTGAGCTGGTTAATAAGTTGTTTGTGGAAACCTATTTGATGCTGAATGTGTGAACACCATGGAGGCCCTAAATGTGTCACCCTTTTGTTTGTGGGTTATGTTTTAGCTACTCTTATCTATCCTCATCCCAGCCACCTGTAAGGGAGGGTGTTTGCAGAAGACAGGCCTTGGGGAAGGGACTGCCATACATCACCAGTTAGAAGAAGGTGTAAGTATTAACTTAAGTTCTGCCCTTATCTATTCCTTAACTCTAAATTAGGCTCTTTGTCTCGGGGCCAGGCTTGTAACTCTTATGTTCTTAACCCCCTTTATTATCTAAGTCTTAGATCTGCAAGGCCCATAGGAAGAGCCTTTTGACAATCATCCATAGAGCTTTCATCTAAAATCTCTTTTGTAAAGGCAGGAATCTGCTTTTCCTTACAAGGTATCTGTGTTCAGAATATTGGTCTGATATGGAATATTGTGAGGCCTGGTTAATACCAGCAGGCTCATTTCCAACATGAGCCAGTAGTAGCAGAAAGAGATACCAGTTTTCATTTCTCATGGCAAGAGCTGTGCAAACACTGCCGTTTCCTTGCTGTGACTGCCATCCAGAGAGACTGGTGTGGCTCCCAGTAAATAAGTAAACTTAAAAAAATTTTTTTAATAATAAAACAAAATTACATTTTAAAAACTAACAGTGATTTAAAAAATACATGAGAAAGTTACCTCAGATATTTACAAAGATATAGCAAAAGGCACCTTGTTAATACATCCATTTACTAGTAAGTCAAATGGCTTGAAACAGTGATTTTTACTGATCATTCCTTAAAGATCACACAAAAAAGGCAGTACTCAAAACCTGGATACACAGGGTGAACAAATAGCTTGCTGGCCTACTGGGCTTCCTCCTTTACACGCTTAGGAAACTCCTTCTATGTTAATCAAGCACTCACATGCTTGGGAAGAAGTTTTCTATTCCCAGTAAACTGAAACTGTCAGGAAATGAAGAGGTATCTGTTTTGCACTTATTCCCTTAAGGTCAGGATCTGTGCTTTTAATAGTGACAATTAGCTAACATAATAATTAAGCCATGCAAATGAATGAAGGGAAAGCAATGGGAGGAACCCGGGAGCTACTTTCCTTCTCCAGACATCTTAAATAAACAGTACTCAAAGACTGATATCAAAGGTGATTTCTTAAAGTGGCAGAAAGGAAGTAGAGACGATAGGACAAATGTTTCGAGGACAAATAGACTTTCTGCAGAACTCCTGAAATAACAGGATGCACAAATGTCCTCATAACCTCCAAAGGGTAACCCATTCCTACCTCCAATATCAGCTGAGGGACAGCAATATAAATTTCCAGAGTGACTTCCTAATTTTTTTTCCACTTTTTTATTTTGAGAGAAAACTCTTAACAACATCAAACCGCCTCTGGCCAATGTCATCTACTGATATCAGCAAATGGCACTAATATGATTCTTCAATTCTAAGATACACTCCCCCCATCCCCACATTTCAACATTTCTGAAATTAGATTAAGCCTTACACCTGACTGACTATACATTCAATGTGGTTTTTCTTTTTCCTTCCTCATCGCATCTCCCACCTCATTTCCCCCTTGGCATTGAGGAAATAAAATGTATTAGTGGGAATTAGGATCAGTCATAATTTTAGAAGTATGTCATCTAAATTATAGACAAATATAAGCCTCTCTGCATATTATTGACTTTGAAGTCATTTCTTTTTAAAAATTTTTTTAATGTTTTATTTATTTCTAGGAGAGAGAGAGAGAGACAGCGTGAGCAGGGGAAGGTCAGAGAGAGAGGGAGTCACAGACTGAAACAGGCACCAGGCTCTGAGCTGGCAGTCAGCACAGAGCCCGACACGGGGCCCGAACCCACAAACCGCGAGATCATGACCTAAGCTAAAGTCGGACGCTTAACCGACTAAGCCACCCAGGTGCCCCAAGTCATTTCTTTTTTAAACCATTAAACACTGAACCATGTTGTTAGGGAAAATGCATTAGAAGAGACCAAGCTGGTAGAAAGAAAAAAAATTTAAATAATCAAAAGAATGTTACTATGTCCCAAAGGTTAGAGTCACCTTAGTATCAAGAGAGAAAGTCTAGAGCAAGGAGAACCAGATAATTCACAAATTAAAATTTCCAGTACTCATTTATCTTTATTTTTAATGATTCCATTTGTGTTCATATGCTAGACCACAAGGTCACATGTTAGTCTTCATCCTGGTTTCTCATGTAAATTACAAGTAAGTTTTTATGATAATGATGTATGGGGTTAGCTGTTCATCTTCCCAACAAAGAGATACCTATAAAGAAACAATTATTTTGCCTCTGAGATGGGATGTCATGAAAGAAATGTTTTCCAGATGCTTTGATTTAAAAAAAAAAAAGATTAAAGAATATATGCAACATAAAATTTCAAGGCAGGCAAAAAAAACTGTGGAAAAAAAAGTCAAAACAGAGGCTACTTTTGGTGGGAAGGGTAGGGATAGTGAATAGAGAAGGGGCTTGAAGTTCCCTTCTGGGGACAGGGAAGCTGGCAATGAACTTTTTCTTGACCTGGATGGTGATTACACAGGTGTGTTTACTTTTTGATAATTCACTAAGCTGTACATTCTTTCATATATGTGCCATATTCTTCAAATGAAAAAGCTTACAAAATAAATGCAACAGACACAGGATTTCCTATATTATTTTTTGACCAAAGAAAGGGGATTTATTCTTCCTTCAGGTAAAATGCATTAGGGGATTTAATATTACATTGACTACAGGGTAAATGTTGACACTAAGGACATTAATCTTGATGTTCCTCCAAATCATTATCTCCTCCCTACCATTATCAGAATAAAATATATCTCTATATAAATAACAATTTCTGGTCTATCTCAAAGAATAACACTAAGCATAGAAATCAGAAATATTGATCTTGTGTTGGTATAAAGATGTTTCTATTGAAGTGAAATCACTTCTGTAAAATTGTAGACTTGCTATCCTGACACACATAACTGGTCCTGGAATTGTACTCTTCAGGAGACACTCACAAGTGAAAATGACTTCTTTCAATAAGCAGATTCCAACAGGATAGTTTTGGGGTGTGAATACTGGATTGCTCTATCTCAGGTTACCCAGGTTACTGAGGACTGAGAGTGGCTCAGTAGTTACTATCCTATTTCTGCCCCCAACACAAAACAGGAAGGACTCCATGAGTGGATGCGGCTTTGGACAGGGGTGATGAGAAAAGAATGTAGCACAAGAGACTTATGTCCCCGGGAACCAAAACTGGGAGCACTAAACACATCTGTCTATTCTAACCACCAACAATATGTGTGGGACATTAAACTGATTCACATGCCAAATTTGCTGGCTTCATCATTGATTTTGGGTGGTGTCTGTTAAAGAGCAAACCAAGACACTGAGGCCTCAGTGTCTCTTCCCACTCCCAGCCTGAGCAGACTCGTGTCAGAGGGGAAGGGCTGGAATTCGCATGAAGGTTTTGCACTCCTGTTGAATAATGCCCCCGCAAAAGGTACATCCATGTCCAAATCTCTAGAAGCTATGGAAGTCACTCTATTTGAAAAACGAGTCTTTACAGATGTAATTAAATTAAGCATCTTGAGATGAGATTATCCTGGATTATGGAAGTGGACCCTAAATTCAATGACAAATGTCCTTATAAAAGACAGAAGAGAAGGAAAAGTGGGACTGGTGTGGCAGAGTGACTTGGCCAGAAGCCAAGGAATGCAAACAGTCACCCCAAGCTGAAAGAGGTAAGAAAGGCTTCTCCCCTTGAACCTTTGGAAGAAATAGAGCCCTGTGTTTTGGACTTCTGGCCTCCAGAACTGTGAGGAAATACATTCTGTCACTTTAAATCATCCAGGTTGTGGTAATTTGTTATGGCAGTCCTAGAAAACTAACCCAACTCCCAAATATGCCCTTAGAGACGCTGCTCATCAAGAAGCAGGCAATTCCCTCCTAAATGAAAAATACTCATCCTTTGGTAACTTGTAGACATTTGGTTTTTCTCTGGGTGGTAGAATATCTTCCCAGAGGAACCCAAGAGACAGGGTATACCAGGGACAAGTCATTGTCCCCACTCTCCTCATGCACGGATGCCTCTGACGGACAGAGTGTGAGTGCACAGTTGAACTTTTTTATGTCTAAACTATTTCACTGAATGAATCATTATGCAAGCGTGATTGACTCAAATACCCTCAATAATAACTGGTTTCAGGCTGGTGAAAGGAGCCTAACTATTACTGGCAGTTGCCAAGTAATGTTTTTCGACTCAGTTTTGCTGAAAAAATAACTAATTATCAGGAATCAAGTGCCTCCTTCACCTTTCCTGCATCTGTATCGTTTTTACTCACTTATCTCAAGCAATGCCTCCAGGCTTTGCCCTTTTCTCTGCTCACTCAGCTCACTCTGGTCCTTCTCACTCATAGAAATCTCTGCATGTGCTGGGTACCGGGAAGGGTTAAGCTTGTATCTCTCCCCTCTCCCGCTTGACTGGGCCCATGCCTTTCCCTTCCCCTCCTCAACACTGCCTGAGTCTCACTCATCTCCCTTACCCTAGTTCACAACATAAAATCCTTTCAAAAAAAATACAGAAGCAGCAGGGAAATACAAATGCAAACAATGAGATATGACTTTACATTTATCAGGATAGCTACTATCCAAAAAAACAAACAAAACAAACAAAAAACAGAAAATAACAAGCACTGGCAGAAGTACACAGAAATTGGAACCCTTGTACACTACTGGTGGGAATGTACAATGATGCAGTCACAGCAGAAAACAGTATGACAGCTCCTCAAAAAAAATTGAAAATAAAATTACCATATGATCCAGCAATTTCCTGGGGATATACCCAGGAGAACTGAAAGAAAAGTCTCAGAGAAATCTGTAAGCCATGTTCATAGCAGCATTGTTCACAACAGTCGAAAGGAGGAAACAACACAGTGTCCATCAATGGGTGAATGGATAAACCATGTATGGTTTATACATACAATGGAGTACTATTCAGTCTTCAAAGGGAAACAAATTCTACATGCTACAACATACACAAACCTTGAGAAGAGAGTAAGTGCTAAGTGAAATAAGCCACTCATAAAAGGGTAAATATGGTATGATTCCACTTACATGTAATATCTAGAGTAATTAATAGAAACAGAAGGTACAAATGTTGATTGCTAGGGCTGGAAAGAATAACAAGTGAGGAACTTAATGTGTAGTTTAATGTCTAGAGTTTCAGTTGTGCAAGATGAAAAGATTGGTTGCACAGCAGTGGGAGTATACCTGATGATACTGAGCTAGACACTTAACAGTGGTAAATTTTATTTTACCACAATTACAAATAAAAATTGAGAGAGATAAAACATATTTCAATTGGAGAATAATACAACCACCTACCCAGATTGAGCTCTTCTCCCACTCTCTGTATCCCTATGTCTTCCACCTCCCAAAGTTGGTGTGCAACTCTGTCAAGTATTATTTCTCTATTTTTACTTTCCTTTTACCTATCCCCAAACAACATGTAGTAGTATCCTGATATATCTCAAAAACACAATGTTGCCTGGAAAACAGCAAGTTGCAAAATACCATTAATGTAAATGTTGAAGACACACAATCACAAAAGGCAACTTTTTAAAAAAAGTGACTGTTCCCCTATTTACAGACCAGACACTACCAGAGTGAACTGTCCTCGGATTTAAACATTTGAAACAATCTGCCTCCTTCTTGATGAGCAGTGTCTGTACTTCACACTCGAGGTCCACTTTTGTTCCGTTGGCTACTTGGTCAGATCGCTCATGAGATGCCCCTCGCATTCAGCCTGGCTAAGACCTGAAGCTTTCCAGTTACGGCTTCACCTCCTGGGCAACACCGTCACGGAAAGCTTATCATAGATTCAAGACCTAGCCCTGGGATCCTCCTGCCTGTGTGTTCACTGCCACACATGCCTGGCCTACCAGAGCCCAAACGGTGGGCCCCAGAACTGTCAGTGATTAACAACTGATTTTGAAAATATGCATTTTTATTTTAGGTTTATGTTAAAGCATGGCTTTATACATTACAGACATACACGAACAGTTCAACCATCAAAATAAAAATCCAGTAAAACACTGACACTCAGACACAAAGCTGAGATTTTGGACTCTTTTTATGGCAAGAGACTAGCAAGTTATCTGGTCATAAACATTTTACTTTTTCATATTCATCCTCAAGTCAGTGTGTGAACTTGGATTACCCACTCCTCATAATGGAAAAATTATTTTAGTTTTGTATAGAAAAGATCTTTGGTTTTTAATGAAGGCTTCATGATCAAATAATCTGACCTAAAAATTACCAGAAAGCCAAAAAGATGTGTGACAAGCTTAAATGCTTTTGCCCTTTACTTTTCTACATAAGGTAAATCATTTTAATAAGAGACTACAGTGCACTCTGTATATGGACATTTTTGGTTTTGCAACTGAAGTACAAGAATGCAATAGCACTGGTAAGTAAAAACAGGACTGACTGTGGCTTTACATGTGTCTAACAAATCCATCATTTTTCTCTCAGGGGTCTTTATTTCCCTTACAGAGATCTCAGACAATGTAGTTCACTGTCTTTGCTAAATATAAAGACCTATGGCTTTATAATCTTATACCTGAATCAAAAAACTCTGCTCCACACTCTTTAGAAATGGGCTGTGAGCAAACTGCTTTACTTCTCTGAGGCTTGATGTCTCACGGGTATAATGAGGTTAATAAAAGTCACCTGACATGGACTTAACCACATTAGCAGTAACATAGGTGAAGCATCTAGCACAGTGCCAGGTGGATCATATCATGGCCAAGGTTTAACATAACTCTTTTGACACCATTTCATGAAGATCAAAGAAAGGTTAAGGATAAACTCAAAGAATCTGTTAATTTGGTTTTTGTTGCTTTTATGCGTTGTTCCTGTTGTCATTGATTTGATCAGTTGTTTCTCTGAATTAGCCAAATCTATCTACTGGTTTAGCTATTACCGTGAATCCTAGCCATTTACAATTAATCCATATTTACAGTAAAGTGATGGAAAAAATTTCCCTTCTTCCCTCTAGGTTCTTTGGCTGACCTAATAATCAAATTGACATTGGACAGATTAACAGGAGAAAAACAAATTTAATTTCATATGTACAGGAGCCACAAAGATATGAGCCTCAAGGGCAAGTTGGGCAGTTAAGGTTTATATGCCATCCTAAGCTGGGAAATCAGGTTGGGGCCTGGGACTTCAAAACGGAAAAGGGTAATTCACGGAACAATCAGAAGAGCAGATGTTTGGTAATTGATGTTTGCCCTGCCACAGAGAAAGGTCATTCAAATAAAAAGCTATCTCTGGTAATAGCTCTCTTTCAAGGCCAGAACCCCTATCTAAATTCTTTTAGGTGGTAAGGGAGAAGTAAAAGTTTTTCTTAAGTCGGCTGGGTCTTGACTGACTTCAACTCAACATAATCCTCATACCAAAGTTACATATTTTGGGGTGGCAATACCTGCTCCCCTTCAATGTATTACTACTGGATAACTTTCTAGAGAAAATAAGACGGCAGCTGGATCCCCAGTTCACATGCACACCAGGGCAAACTCCAAATGGGTCCAACATTTAAAATGAGACAAGAACTATAAGAAATATGGAGAATCTTGGGGCGCCTGGGTGGCTTAGTCGGTTAAGCGTCCGACTTTCACTCAGGTCATGATCTCGCGGTTCATGGGTTCAAGCCCCGCATCGGGCTCTGTGCTGACTGCCAGCTCAGAGCCTGGAGCCTGTTTCAGAGTCTGTGACTCCCTCCCTCTCTGACCCTCCCCTGCTCACGCTGTCTCTCTCTCTCTCTCCTGGAAATAAATAAAACATTAAAAAAAAAAGAAATATGGAGAATCTTTTATAAATTTAGAGTAGGGAAGGCCTTTCCAACTATGACTCACAATTAAGGTGTCCACCTAAAACAAACAAACAAAAAAATGATCAACCAACTATGTAAAAATAATACAAAAAAATATGGCAAAATCGAAAGACATATAAGATACTAGGAAATTAGTTGCAACTCATTCTCCAGACAAAGGGCTAATATCCATAGTATGTAATAAGTTGCTAGAAATAAAAAAAAAAAACCTCACAGACCAATAATCCAGTAGAAAAAACTGGGCAAAATATAAATCAGGGAAAAAAAGGAAATGTAAATGATCCTGAAACATACGAAAAGACTTCAGTTGTAATCACAATAAAAGGCAATGCAAATAAAAGCAATGCAACAATATATTGTAACACTAAATTACAATATTTCATCTATCACATCCTCAAATACCCAAGCTCAGTTAAACATCTGACTGGCAAATTTGTGGGAAATATGGACTCTTCATTCACTACTAGGGGGAGTGAAATAATATAATACCTACAGAGGGAAATTTGGGAATCCATTTAAAAATTATAATTGCATTTATTCTAGCAACCCTGCTTCTGGGGATTTATCTTAAGGATGTACCTGTGCACTTAGAAAATCATGTACATTATTCACTTTGTACAAAATTGTTTGTTACAGCATGAACCTGGAAGCTATTCACATGTCCATCTAAAGGTGACTGGTTATATAACTATAGTTCAGCCACAGAATATTCTGCAGCCCTTACATGAGGAAGACCTCCATGCACTGACAAAGAAGGAAAACAGGTGGTTGAGTGAAAAAACTACAAACCGGCCACAGAGTATGAGAATTTTGTCTAAGAAAGGAAGGTGATATGGATACATATTTATATTTTCCTGCATTTTCATAATAAGATACCAGATGAACACAAAAAAAAAATCAACAGAAGAAAGGGCAGGAGGAATAGAGTGGATGAGGAGTAGGGTGAAGTGAGACTTGCCACTGTATTAATTTTAACATCATTTGGATATTTTCAATGAATTTTTTTAATGTTTATTTATTTTTGAGAGAGAGAGAGAGTATGAGAGGAGGAGAGGCAGAGAGAGAGGTTGACACAGAATCCGAAGCGGGCTCCAGGCTCTGAACTGTCAGTCCAGAACCTGATGCGGGACTCTAACTCACAAGCAGTGAGATCATGACCTGAACTGAAGTTGGACACTTAATCGACTAAGCCATCCAGGCGTCTCTAACATCATTCGGATTTTTTAACATGTGAATGTGTTGTCTATTCATAAAATTAACCTTGATTTATTTAACTGCTATGTAGAAAGCCTGATGTTGGGCACTATAGTAACACTTTCAAACCAGCTACAGTGAATATTTATAAGCATCTATGTGCCAGACACAATGTGCTGTACACACTTGTGGGAGGCTGGGGAAGAAGAGAACTCAGGGTTTATAAGTTATATTTGAATAAAGGTCCCGTCCTTGACTTTGTACTGCTTTCCCTCAGGGCCCACCATGAATATGATCTGAGGTGAGACAAAACACGTATAAATATAAAGATAACTATCATCACATTGAAGATTTCCTGCCATTCCTTTCTAGCCTGCCAAGTTTCAGTAGATAGGTCTGTCACCACTCTGATAGGTTTCCCTTTGTATGTGAGGGCCCTTTTCTCCCTAGCTGCTTTCAAAATTCTCTCTTTGTCCTTGTATTTGGCCATTTTCACTATGATATGTCGTGCAGAAGATCGATTCAGGTTACGTCTGAGGGGAGTCCTCTGAGCCTCTTGTACTTCCACATTTACTTCCTTCCCCAGGTCGGGGAAGTTCTCTGCTATAATTTGTTCCAGGACTCCTTCGGGACCTTTCCCTCTCTCTTCCAAAGATAACTATCAACAGTGCAAAATGGTACTAAATAAATACCAAAGGAAAAATGCTCTAGACCAGAAGAGGGAAAAGTCCCATTGGCCAAACTGGTCCAGAAAGGCTTCAGAGGAAGTAAAATTTGAAATGGGTCTTGGGTTAAAAAAAAAAAAAAAAAAAATTGGTCCTTGCGTATCATATAAAGTAAATCTTTCTTGCATAAGTTCTTCAGTAGAAAAAGCTTTTGTTTCAGAACTGTTCTGACTATGTTGATTTTTCTGAAGTGGGAGAGGGAGGAGCAAGGAGATGGGAAGCACATGCCCCATCATTTCTACTCAATTCTCAAAAAAGTGAGTAACATTGCAAAATTAGCTTTTCCTGGTCAGCTGGGTCCTTCCTCAAAACGAAATCAGTACACGGAAATGAGAGCTGGATTGCAACTCACAATTTAAAAAATCTCACTTCTTCATTTTATTCCTTTCCAATTTAAAAGTTTCCATCATCTCAGGGAAGTTTTTCTCCTTGACAGCTTTCACAGACGTCTTCTCTGAATGGGCTGGCCACAATCAAGAGAGGAATCTGAAGTTTTCATTCCTGTCCTACACTTACAAAGTGGTTTTACTTTGTAAAAGCTCTTCCAGCTGCAGCAATTAAAAGAGGGAACACAATCTTGAAGGAGTCATTTGTCAAGACTCTCGGGATCGTACTGTCCATCTATTACCTGAATCACCTCTTTGGAACAGCTTAGCTCACCCCTGAATGCTTCCCAGGGGAAGAACTCTCTACCAATGTCATCCTGATGCAACTCTGTCAGGAAGTTCTTATGTTGGGACGGAAAAATCTCCTTTCTTCAACCCACTGGTTATACTGCTAGCCCCAGAACCCTGCACACAAGACAGATTCATCTCACGGGGGTTAAACCAGGCAAGCCTGAAGAATCACCCCTCTTACCTTACTTAGCCTGGAGTCAGGGTATGGAGGTGGCGTGCAAAAGGGAAGTAACTAATGTTTTTTTGTAGAGGCTTAGATGGTTAAGTGTCTGACTTCGGCTCAGGTCAGGATCTCGCAGTTCATGAGTTTGAGCCCTGCATCTGGCTCTGTGCTGACAGCTCAGAACCTGAAGCCTGCTTCAGATTCTGTGTCTCCTTCTCTCTGCCCATCCCCTGCTCATAGTCTCTCTCTCTCTCTCTCTGTAAAAATAAATAAACATTAAACAAAAATTTTTAAATGATTTCTTGTTGTTCCTGTTCGGTTCTAAACAAAGCTTTATGGGGTTTGTGTTCAAATTAATTTCGTAACAATATTTTGATTAATTGCAAAAAAGGGTATGTTGAATATACCAGTCAGTCATCTAGTAGACCAAATTCATTTGATAAATAACATTTTCAGAAGTGTATCTTAAACATATAAAATCAGTAGAATAAATTTGGAGCATGCACTCCAAACTATTTCAGTAGCCAGTCCCCCCTCACCCCCCGACACTATTAGTGTAGGCCCAAGGTGCTCAAGGAAACAATTCAGAAATGATAATCAATAGATAAGCCTCCTTCTCTTCCACCACAGTTACAGCCACATAGAAATGAAGTCTTTGAACACACTCCTGGAGAAGAAGGCTTATTTTCAATAAAGTGCTATCACCTAAGTTAGTAATACCGCAAGCAAGTTTTATGGCTCTCTAAGGAAAGAATTAGCCTAGTCATTTGGGAATTTAGTGGTGTTTGGAATGCAGAAAGTGACAAGAAGGTTGGAAATGGATTGGCTTTGGGGCTTGTTCTGCTGTATAAATAATAATGAACCTTCTCCAACATGAAGTAATATGAAATGAAAAAAATAAAATAAAATCTGTCCCTAGAGTACAAAATTACCTCATAACCCAATTTGCATTTCTCTACTCCAAGCATATTTTCTGGGAGTTCTACTTAGAGAAAGCTGTTGAATGATAATTAATTTTAACAAGCACTTGGCACACAGAGCTGGACAGTACACAGGCTGCTTGCCCTAAAGCGAGTAGGAATTTGAACTCTACTTTTTAGGATTTTTTTTTTCCACAATGACAATAGTTAGGCATGAAAAGGATCAAGACTTCAACTTTACTTTGTTCTTTCTTTCTTTCTTCATTTGGATTTGCCATTCATTTAATTCAACTTGAATACACAAGCAGTTTGTAAACACTGTTAAGAAATGTGGGAGATTGGGGCGCCTGGGTGGCTTAGTCGGTTGAGCGTCCGACTTTCGCTTAGGTCATGATCTCGCGGTTCGTGGGTTTGAGCCCCGCATCGGGCTCTGTGCTGGCTGCCAGCTCAGAGCCTGGAGCCTGTTTCAGTCTGTGACTCCCTCTCTCTCTGGCCCTCCCCTGCTCACGCTGTCTCTCTCTCTCTCTCTCCTAGAAATAAATAAAACATTAAAAAAAAATTAAAAAAAAAAAAAGGAATGTGGGAGATAATTGGATCCTGGCACAGCAACACCAGAAGGGTATTAGGTCTCTGCTACTCATCAAAGGGACCATTTGCTTGGCTTTTCTTTTTTCTCGTGTTCAGAAAAAAGAAAAAAAAAGCGCACATCTTCTGACTTATAACGTATAGTTCATTAGCGGAAAAAGTGCTTTGGGATGAGATCTTTATGTCACTCCCCATGCAGTATTTTCATTCTTTCCGGAAGCACTATTTGGGAAAAGCAAGTCATGGTCCTGAGATGCGATCATCAGTGTTCCAGCACTATTTCTCTTCTATATCCCTGTATATGGAATACGGACAAGCAAATAAGGAGTCATTTCTGAAGAGGAAAATAAAGTTTGAAAGAACTAACACTGTGATTAATAGTAATAATTTACCTCTCATCTATCCATCTAGCTTACTGTTCTGTACTAAATTACACATGTCTACAGGTTTATAATTTATATGAAAAATTGCAAAATCTTAATTTTGACAAAAAAAGGCATTCTTTAATTTCCCAGGCAAGCTACTAAAAAGATGAATATCTCTCTATGTATTTGGATGAAAAATAATGACATGATAATCCATCCCTTCTTACAGTTTTGAAAACAGACCAACTACCTGTGACTCAGTTCCTTGCTCTCACAAAGGGAACTAATTAACCTTCATGATTAACAACTCATCAAATTCCATTGCTTCTATAAAGGCAATACTTTTTATCTTTCATAATCACATTTAAACTCATAATTAATGCCATGGGTAAAACTGTAGGTTAAAAATAATGTATATGAATGTCTTAACCTCTTCCTTTGGAAGTTCATGACATGTTTACTCTATCTGGAAATCTTCACCCTTAAGTGGCCTGTTATTTTTGTCACTTATAAATACAATAATATTAAGTTAAGCTTTTCCTTATCAGGATCTCTTGATCATGTGACATATTTGTAGCTTAGTAAAATTCTGCAAAGTCAAATCTATGTACAGATTTAAAGAATTTCTTAATTTATTCTTGATTCTGATGGGAACTTTCTTAAATTGCACTCAACATTTACTGAGAGTCTAATATAATCAAGGCCCTATGCCTAGAAATAAGGGGAAGACAAAGGTGTATAAGAAAAGGTCCCTGCCCTCAGGAAGCTTTCAATCTAGTGAAGATATGGATTATATTCATTTTGCAGTGTTAGTTACAGATCTGCCCCAAACTAAAGGTATGACCTTGAGAGAGTTTCTTGTTCTTGCCTTCTCAGTCTCTTCATCCGTAAACTAGGGATTGGGATTAGATTTATTCGAGAAACACCAACTGAGTATCTACCATGTGATAACAGTGCTAATGAGCAATTACCATGGGGTAGGTTTCAGGGTAAACATTTCATGTGTATTATCCCATTTAATCCTCAAAGCAATCCCATTTTTCAAGAGGAGGAAATTTGAGGCTCAAAGATGTTAAGTCACTTGCCCAAGGATACAAAGTAGCTAAACAGGGATTCAAACCTAGGCTAGCCTGACGTCAAAGCTAATGATACCTTTAAATAGTATATTGTGTTGTTGCCACCATCTCTAACGGTTTCTAATTTCTTTATTGTTAAGTTTTTAATTTTAATTTCACTGTAGTTAACATACAGTGTTAGTTTCACTTGTATAGTATAGTGATTCAACAATTTATACATTACTCAGTTCTCATTATAAGTGTGCAAATAGTTTTGAATTTCAGTATTATATGATCATTATTTGCCCTAAAATGGTAAAATGTGAATACAAAGAGTTTGATTTTTATATTAATAGCGGAGGAGTGGAGGCTAAGGGTGCATAACTGAATGTCACATTGATTCTAACTGGGGAAATTCAGAGACTTCCTGCAGGAGGCAACATGTGGCTGCTATCTCCTCTCACACACACAGAACTGGAGCCGTTAGGGCATTCCAGGCCACTGTACTATGTGAGTGTTCACAAAGCAGTAAACACTCACAGATCTGCAAGTAACTAGTGGAAAGGGCAGTAGGAATGGGTCCTTGAAAATTCAGCTGGAGCCAGACTGTGGAGAGCCTTTAGTCATTCTAAGGACCTGGACACTATGGGAAACAGGCAGCTACTGAACGCTGTGGATGAGAGAGAGAAATGATTGATACCCTTGTTTTATGGTTTTTAAATATTCACAACCAGTAAGAACAGTCAGCAAAACTGCCAAGCACAAAATGAACATAACAAAACTAGTGATGCTAAATACTCGAAACAAATAATTTAAAATGTCATTTTCAAGGGCACCTGGGTGGCTCAGTCAGTTAAGCATCCAACTCTTGATTTTGGCTCAGGTCACGATCTCACAGTGGTTAAGATCGGCCTCTGTGCTGGATGTAGAGTCCCTCCCCCCCACTCTTGCCGCACTTGCTCACTCTCTCTTAAAAATTTTTTTTAATTAAAAGAGTAACATGTCATTTTGAGAAGAAAAATTTTAATAGCAACACAAAATATAACTTGGGGAAAAACTCAAAAAATATGTGAGGCATCTTTCCCACAAAAATTATAAAACCTAATTAAAGAATACATGAGGAGTTGTAAGTAAAGAGATATGCCATGCTTATAAATGGAAGGACAACAAATTGACCTAAAAGTTCAGTGCAACTCCAACGAAAAGCTCACAAAGGTTATCTGGGGAAGGTTAGAGGCCAGTCCTTACAGACACGTGTAAAAGAAAGGGTCAATTTTATCAAGAAAATTTTTAAGAAGGAAAACAGTAGGTGTTAAAACTTCACGGATGTCTGATTAAGAGGTCCACATTTCCAGTATAAAACAAATAAGTCACGGAGATGAAAAGTACAGCAGAGGGAACACGGTCAGTAATATTGTAATTACCCTGTGTAGCGACAGATGGTGACTTCCCTTATCCTGGTCAGCGATGAGTAATGTATACAATTGTCCAATCACTATGTTGCACTCCTAAAACTGATACAATATTGTATGCCAACTGTATGTACTTCAATTAAAAAAAAAAACAGATGTCAAAACATTTTAAATATTTTTTTAAAATTTTTATTTATTTCTAGGAGAGAGAGGGAGGGACAGTGTGAGCAGGGGAGGGTCAGAGAGAGAGGGAGTCACAGACTCTGAAACAGGCTCCAGGCTCTGAGCGGGCAGTCAGCACAGAGCCCGACGCGGGGCTCGAACCCACGAACCGCGAGATCATGACCCGAGCGAAAGTCGGACGCTTAGCCGACTAAGCCACCCAGGCGCCCCAAAACATTTTAAAACTAAGTGACCTGAGATGGCCTCCAAGGATAGTTATGATTTTCTGTTTCTTTTTTGTGCTAAAGAAATTGTATGGAGAAGGAGGTAGGAAAGATGACACTGATGACAAAACAAGACATGAGCTCTGGGGCTCCTGGGTGGCTCAGTTAGGTGAAGCGTCCAACTTTGGCTCAGGTCATGATCCCACAGTTCGTGGCTTTGAGCCATGCGTCAGGCTCTGTGCTGACAGCTCAGAGCCTGGAGCCTGGTTCGGATTCTCTGTCTCCCTGTTTCTCAGTTCCTCCCCAACTCATGCTCTGTCTCTTAAAAAATGAATAAAGGTTAAAAAAAAAAAAAAAAGACAGAAGCTTCTCACCCACTTCAAATCAAAGTGATCCTGAACCTGAAAGGCTATCACTCTGGCCCATGAATAAAGACAAAGGCCATTTTCAAAAGAAGCCCTTGCATGACAAGAGCCTGGCCTAAGGATAACAATTCTAAGATTTTAAGTAGTAGGAATGAAGTTTCAGTTAGCCAGCTGGCATTACTAATGATCTAATATGTGCCAAAACCAGAGGAGTGAGAAGATGAAATTGTAAGCACACTCACCGTCCGGGGTCTCATATAGCCTGTGACAAAGTTGAGAGGCAGAAGCCACACGTGAAATAACTAAAGAATCTACTTAAAAGCAACATACTAGTAAGAATAGTGAAGTACACACATAAATAAAAAAATGCTGAGAGCTCCAAGTGGGGTTCCCCACAGGCAGATGGGCTCAGGGAGACATTCTGAAATGGGCCTGGGAAGGGTCTGGCTTATTGTTCAACTTGTTCTTTTTCTTGTTGTGCGTTTTATGATGCTGCAATTAGCTAGGAATTGCTTCTTCCTGGGGACTCTTTGTTTTTGGGTCTTAGACATTTCATAACTGTTGCTCGTGAGGTACAGAGCACCAGCATGGAGGAAACAGAGGTCAATACCTCATGGAGGATGTGATTGTTCTCATTGAGAAGCTTACTGTTTGTACAATGGTAAATCCCAGAAGGACATGAAAATATACCTTGTATCCTAATGTTATCTCACAGGGGCACTGCCTACAACGTGCATCAGTAGCGCAGACGTGGACCCACGAGAGCTTTCTAAACCATCTATATCACACTGGCTCACAGAATTAACTTAATATATACCGTAACCAAGATTGTAACTGGAAGTACCTCGGCTGGGTGTTGGCTCATTTATATTCCAACCAAAAGGCAATGTACCATAAAGTGCATACTGATAAGTCTGCAATGATTAAGGCAACCACATAAAATCTCATTACTTAAAAGAAATTAAACTCACTGTGGTTTATATAGCAATATTCCTCATCCATGTCCGACATCAGATAGTTCCCATGCCAGTCACAGTTAAATCTAATTTGCTGTAATCCTGGTAAATGGGAGGTAATCAACAAATCCTCAGCTCAGCTCCAAAGCAGCATATGAGACATTTCTGAAATACATTAATAAAGAGAGGAGGGGGAAAAGGCTTCCTGCCAATAACTGACATTTGTTATGTACCAATAATATTCCCTGGGTTCTGATACTCTGATTATTGGAATTATAAATATGTACACAGTTTAAGAGATTTACAAGTCATTTCTTATTTCTTCAGTTATCCCTGCATGATTACTAAAACTAAGATTAAAGCCACCCTTGCTTGCATGTGCTATTCTAAATTCATAGCTTACTTGATCTCAGGTGAACCTCACAATAACCCAGTGAGAAATTATTCTGCTTGCCATTTTGTAGAAACTGAGGTAAGAAAAGTTACATACCTCAAAAAACAAATGAGACAAGTTACATGCTGACCAAAGTCTCACAACTGATCAAAGGCAAAGATAATATTTATACCAGCTTTGATTCCAGAGACCAACCTCTTGGCTACCTGCTTCACTGCTCTCTTAGTTGAGCCTTTTTGTATGACTGCTGATTCATTACATGTAGATAGGTGGAGAGCTCAAAATTTCTAAACAGTATCTTGGAGTATTAGTCTAGTTGTTACTGGAGGACTAGGTCTCTTGAAGAAACATTTCAATAGCAAAATGTATTTTCACTAGATGGCTGAGTTATTTGGGCTGATGGACAGAGTCTGGAGGAAGTAAGGGTTAAAGCCAGATTCCCAGGCCACCCTCTGGTCCTGCTAATATGGATCACATTACTATGTACTTAGTGTCATTTTCTCTTTGGCTTCCTAAAGAAAGGATGTACACTAGGATATGTGTTCTATTTTACACCTTCAAATGTAAAATTTTACACCATACAGGTACTGTGGATCACAGTACTGTCATAATTACTTTCTCCCTCTTGATTTTTTTGCTCCAATCCACAGAAGGACATAGACTAAGGAGCATAGTACCGAACACACAATAGGAACTAAATGAATGGACTTATATGGTGCTATGATACAAGCATACAGCACTGATTGGGTAAGGGTTCTAATTCTGCAAAGGGTAGACGTTTGAAGGAGTCATTTGTGTATTTATTCCTTCTTTTCTTCCCCAGTGATAAAGATGTGCTGTATGATTTCTAAAGATGAAAAATGTTAAGCGCTATGCCTCTGTACCACATATACCTGCATACCAAAAGGCTAATTAACTCAAGGTTTAGAAACAAATCATACAGCACATCAAACAGAATGAAGTACATTATCGAAGGCTAAAAAAAACAAAAACCAACTTCCCCACATTGTGCAACTAGCAAAAATGACGTTTAAAAATGTGAAAATCATGCTTAAGAAAATGCTGATATGTAAAGACAACACTGTGGTGACTAGGTTTTGTGGGAAAAGGAAATTACCTAACCAGACTTGAGGTGAAGTTACAGCACACTTAATAGTGTCACAAGGAAAAAATAAATCCATTAATTCAACACACACTATCTGCCAGAGCACACAACAAAACCATTCACAACTACCAACTCTGTTTTTTCGAGGCTCAGGAGCCTACCTCATTACAAAAAGCACTGACACTTTACTCCCCCTTTCCACCGAACCCATCATTGAACAAAGGAATGGAGCAAAAGCGACCCGCCCACTTGCACTCGCTTCCCGCGTTCACGTAAATGCAAATCGAAAACTCAAAGACGTACCTACGGCGTCCCAAGAGGAAAACGAAGTTAAGGGCGACTTCTTCCGCCCACGTAAAAGATGGCGCTTGAAGCGTCAACCGCCCCTGCTGCCCGGTTTCTTCCCTTCAGGGGCGGGGTCCAGAGAGAGCTGGAGGTGTGTGCTTAAGAGGTGTGTCCTTTTGTTTGGCTCACCCTTTCTCCCCTCCGCTTGCTCTCACAATATTCGCCGAAGGTGACGGGCGAAAGATCAGGTAAAATCTACCCAGAAGTGCACCAGGCGGGGAACAGCTGCGGCGGGGAGGGGTTTTAGGGGTTGGATCGCGAGCGAGGGCCGGGCCCGGGGGCGGGGCCGGGGGCGGGGCGGGGCGGTGGCCGGGCTGCGGTTGCGGTCCCTGCGCCCGCGGCTGCTGAGTCGCTGGTGGTGGCGAGTGGGTGAGTGAGAAGCCGGCTGGCCGGCGTTTGTTTGTGTTCGGGGTCCTGGGACCGCGCGGGGGCGGCCGCGGCTGCAGCTCTCCCCAGGATTCGGTTCGTCCTCCCCGACCGAGACCTGGCATCGGGTTTTCCAGCTGCTGACTAGTGGAGTTGCCTCCATCCGGGCCCCAGCCTTCCCGGCAGCGGCGGCACGGAGACCAGGGGCTGCAGACCAGGCCGCTAGCCGGCTTTCCCGCCTGCAGCCCCCGAGCCGGCCCCTTTCCGGGGATCCTGTGTGAGACCCAAAGGGACCCGCCGTACCACCTCCACCGCGGGTTCAAGGGAAAAGCGCCTCCGGCACTGAGAGGCCTGGCCCTGGGAAGGCCACAGGGAGGGTGGTGCGCGGTGAACACCATGTCGGGGTGCGAGAGGAGATACTGCGGGTTGGGATGGTGGCCCGGGTATACCGCATGGCTACACAATTTGAATAGAAGTTTCTAGAGATTGCTGATGTCTTGTAAATTTGCGGAGCGATTCTAGACTGGGTTGTGCTTCCACTGTGTGGGTCATGACTTGCTTCACAGCTCGGAGGTTACACTGACTTACTTAAAGGAAGTGACCTTTGACTTGAGCATCCCTTGGCTGATGGTATCTGTTGCAGAAACAAGTGCCCTGATTACAAGTCTGCTGTGCCCACAGGGGGTCTGAGTCACCTCTTGAACTCACCAGTCTTCTCTATTCAGCAGAGAGAGGTTATGCACTTGCCCAAGAAAGACAATGGCCCTTTCAGAAACCGTGGAGATTGCTAGCTAGGCTCTAGTTAACTAACAGCCTGGTTGTGGCCAATGGATAATTTTCCATTCCACCTGTTCCCATCGCTCACCTGTGATGCAAAGCAAGGGGACACAACATGTCTGGTATTTTAATTTGTACTTCTAACTTGAAAAATACTGATACCATCTTTCTCATGCTTAAGGAAACTTTTTCTTTTTCTTTTTTTTTTCCCCTGCGAGACAGAGAGAGACAGTGTGAGCAGAGCAGGGTCAGGGAGAGAGGGAGTCACAGAATCCGAAACAGGCTGCAGGCTCTGAGCCAGCTGCCAGCACAGAGCCCGACGTGGGGCTCGAACCCACGAACCGTGAACTCATGACCTGACCCGAAGTCCGACGCTTAACCGACTGAACCACCCAGGCGCCCCAGGAAACTTTTAACATAATGGGAATGAATCTCACAGCGGCGGAATATATATGAAAGCTTAATATTATGAAGTCAGAATACTTGGAATACGATAGTGTTATGTGACACAGATACCTTTGGCCAGCACCTCAGCTAGCCCTGCTCCTTTGGAAAAGCCCTCAATTAGTTGGAAAATCACCTAGTGATACCTGCTTTTTATACTTCCAGAACAAAAATGAGAAATTCTAGACGACATTGCTGATGGTGCACTAAGCCAGCACTAACCTGCTGCAGGAAACAGTGCATTGGAGCTAAAGATTTTTTCCCCCGTTATAAAGTTGATAAAATAGTCTCTTTATTTGGCTCTGTTAGCAGTCCAAAATTTGCTTTCGGAGGAAAGAGGTTTAAAAAAACTAAAACAATGAAGACTCCTATTTTTCAAGCCTGCCCTAGGGCCCTTTGGTAATTAAGTAGTTGTAAGGAGCAGTGTGGGTTTGTCTTCCTATTATGTGAGAAACTTGGATCTGTAAGAGATCACCTGATAGTGATAATGTAAACTTCATTTCCGAGTCTCCCCTGATAAAAATTTAGAAAGTGTTGCAAACAGTCTCCTGTTAACAAACAGTTCACTGTCATTAAAGCTGGCCTGAGCATGGTCTGTTTCAGGAAGTGGGCTGGTTTGGGATCCTGCTTCTTTTATAAAGGGCTGGGAGAAAATAAACTGAAAGCATGGTTACAAGAAGTGAGAGCCTTCTGATGGCATAATTCTGATTTACAACAGTGGACCAACCAACTTTATAAATACCAGTGAGAGAAGAGACGGCTGATTTTTAGCAAAAGGTTAAGAAAAAGCCAAGCTTCAAACCTACTACTCTGCCAGAAGTTTTAACAGATGGTAATTAATATAATCTTTTTGTCTGCATATGTTGGATGATTTTCAGAAAGTATATTGGTATATCCTCATGAACCCTATTCTTTGTTTACAGGAGTGGCAAGCCACCGTGTCACCCAATTTGGATCCTGGTTTCCCTCAAAAGACTCTTATGGCTAATGTTTGATAACCTTCTGGAGTAGCCAACTACATATAGATATATAGATATAAAAGACGATTGGTTTTGACCTGATTTTTTTCAGCCACCCTTATATGTATGGATTTTCCTTACCAAGGATGATGACTTTAAGTGTTAGTAAAATTATTTTTACAGACCTCCTAATTATTCTTCTCCGTAACATTTCATTTCTCAAACTTCTTAATTTTGACAGGATTTTAAGCTAAACAATTCAATATGGCCCTTGTCCTTTCTTTTCTTTCTAATGAGACTAGCAATGAGACTAAATGTAATTAATGGTCTGTGATAGTTGAATTTTCACCGTCAGGTAAAAATTTCCCCGTGATCCTACCAGATTTTGCTCTAGGGCTCAGTTCGGTTTTAGGAAATGCTGCTATTTTCAATGTAATGATGAAATGTTTGAGGCAAAGTTTTGTTTTTATGATTATTCACCTTTAAAAAAATTTTTTTAATGTTTACTTTTGAGAGAGTTGCGAGAGGGGAAGGGGCAGAGAGAGAAGGAGACACAGAATCTGAAGCAGGCTCCAGGCTCTGAGCTGTCAGCACAGACAGGGGCTTGAATCCACGAATGTGGGATCATGACCTGAGCTGAAGTCGGGTGCTTAATTGACTGAGTCACCCAGGTCCCCCAGTTATTACCTTTTTTATTCAAAACAGAAGAACAAAAGAAAAATGTTACAATACAATTTTGTAGTCTCCAGTTTGTTATTCATGATGACAACATCATTACAGTTTGAATTCAAATTACATTCCTGTATTCTGTAATTGTAAACTGTTTAAATTGTATCCAAAACAGTGGATATTTCAAATAAGGTAGACAATTTATGTCCAATACAGTCTTTTAAGACTATTAATTGATATAACACATTAAAAAGTAAATATTCCCTAAATGAGTTGCTGAACTAAACAATACATACATAAACTGCCTTTATGTTAAATCTTTTCTACACATGCATACTGTAGTGTTTTGCCGAGTTCTGTATACCTATTCTTGACATGCATGATAAAAATGCTCTTCTAATACTCTAAAAATAGAAGTCACTGCTTTTCAGCAGTCTCTGAACTCTCTTGACAAGATGCAGATAAAATTCTTTAAGTAAATAGTTATAGATCAAATGTTACCTCTCAAAGCAGTCCTGAAACAAAGATAAGTATATCATAACTTACCTATTAATTGCTATCCTTTATCATTATGATGAATACATTCCACATTTTTAGACTTGCTTAAATGGTTCTTTTGGTTTAAATGGTTTCTTGTGTTTCTTTTCATTTTGAACCTTTTAATCTATGCATTCAACTGTTTTTAAAGATTTTGTTTTTAAGTAATCTCTATACCTGGGACTCAAACCCATAACCCGGAGATCAAAAGTCACATGCTCCACTAAGTGAACCAACCAGGGACCCCTCTATTTTAATATTAGGCAAGAATGATTCATTTTACACTAATATCACATAGAGTATATACTTTTAGAGTGTTATATTTCAGTGAGTTAAGATGTATGAAGACCTCAATTCTTGCCTGACTCTGTGACCTTGAGCTGTTTGCTTTTGTCTCTGTGTATTATCTCAGTTTGGAAGGTTTGGCCAGTATCCCATCCAGTCACTTTGCTCTTTATATGTTCTAAACAACTAAATCTTTTTTATTTTAGCCATTTAGCATAGAGCTCTCTCTGTAATGAACTCAGTGCAATGCTACACAGCTTTCTTAAATTTAAGTAGCATATTAAATGTATTTATCTTCATCTTGATGTTTCAGTGTCATGTTAAACCCGAAATTGGGCTTTAGTACCGTGAGAATTTGTTGAGAATAACAGGACTTTTTGCTCTTTTTTTGTTATGGTCCCAGATTGTTGTGTTTTTTGCTTGCTTGCTTGCTTTCCTTCCTCCCTCCCTTTCTTCTTCCCCTCCCCCGCCCATCCTTTTAACAGCTTTAGGATGTTGTTACTGACAGGTGTCTTTACTAGTTTCTAAGACTGCCATAACAAAGTTCCACAAACTGGGAGATATAAAACAACAACAAAAATTTATTCTCTCCCAGTTTTAGAAGCTAGAAGTCCAAAATAAGGTGTCTCTAGGAACATGCACCTCTGAAGGTTGTAGGGAAGTATCCTTTCTTGCCCCTTAGCTTGTAGAAGTTACCAGCAATGTTTGCCTTTCCTTGGCTCCAGTTCCCACCTCTGCCTTTCACAGCCCCATTTCCTCTTCGTCCATGTGTCTCTAAATCTTTCTCTTATAAGGATGCCAATCATTGGATTAGGATCCACCCTAATCCAGTATGACCCCATCTTAATTTGATTACACTTATTTTCAAATAAGGTCACATTCACAAATACAGAGGGGGGTAGGAATTGAACATGTATTTTGTGGGGGACACAGTTCAGTCCACAACAAGTAGTGGTCTGTTGCTGAGTTCTCCCCTTCCCAATTTGTTCCTCTTTAGTTGCTAAGGTTAAGGAAGGAAATATCCAATGATACTAGAATTGCACATAGACTGGATGTTTGGGAACAGTGAGAGTCTATTCTATGAGTTTTAGTATGTAGTATTCATATTAATGTCCAAAGGACCTTTTTTTAGGTCATTATTATTTTGGATTTCTAAGTGTATTCCCTGAATATAGGTGACAAGATACTATGTATCATAAGTTTATCATATTCACAAGCATTTAATGTGTACTTGCCATGCTAGCTGGTGGGGACATGCTTTCAAATCCTTTTTTACTGAAGAGGAGAAAACCATATAGGCCTAAATCATTTGGGTTTCTGCCGTATGACTTTAAAATGACTGAACCTAATTATTGATTTTGTATGTCATTGTTTAGATATCCCTGGAGCATTTGGATAATGTGATAGTTGGGATGCAGTGATGTCGAATCTCTGTCCACCACCATCTCCAGCTGTTGCCAAGACAGAGATTGCTCTAAGTGGTGAATCACCTTTATTAGCAGCTACCTTTGCTTACTGGGACAATATTCTTGGTCCTAGAGTAAGACACATTTGGGCTCCTAAGACAGAACAGCTACTTCTCAGCGATGGAGAAATAACTTTTCTTGCCAACCACACCTTAAATGGAGAAATCCTCCGAAATGCAGAGAGTGGAGCTATAGATGTGAAGTTTTTTGTCTTGTCTGAAAAAGGAGTCATTATTGTTTCATTGATCTTTGATGGAAACTGGAATGGAGATAGGAGCACATATGGTCTATCAATTATACTTCCACAGACTGAACTTAGCTTCTACCTCCCACTTCACAGAGTGTGTGTTGATAGATTAACACATATTATCAGAAAAGGAAGGATATGGATGCACAAGGTGAGTGACTTTTGAGCTTATTAATCATGCTAACCTAGCCATTGAATGTTTATCTTCTGATAAATTTATATCTAATTTTTAGAAACTATATGCAATTAATTTCAAGTGGTAGCTATTATTTGCACCTGCCCTATTAAATTTTTTTTTTTAGTGTTTACTTTTGAGAGAGAGAGAGAGAGAAGACAAGCCTGAGCAGGGGAGGGTCAGAGAGACCTTCTGTGGAGACACAGATTCCAAAGCAGGCTCCAGGCTCTGAGCTGTCAGCACAGAGCCTAACGTGGGGCTTGGAACCAAGAGCTGTGAGATCATGACCTGAACTGAAGTTGGACACTTAACCCATTGAGCCACGCAAGCACTCCTCCATCTGCCCTATTAAATACATAGGTCTAGTAGTCTGATGTCAGTGATCTTCATAATAACCCTTCAAGGTAGGGGACGATAGCTCTATGTTACAAGTAAAAAGCTAAAGCATAGAGAAGTTAAGAATATCCTAAGGGACGCCCGGGTGGCTTAGTCGGTTAAGCGTCCGACTTTCGCCTAGGTCATGGTCTCGCGGTTCGTGGGTTCGGGCCCCGCATCGGGCTCTGTGCTGACTGCCAGCTCAGAGCCTGGAGCCTGTTTCAGAGTCTGTGACTCCCTCTCTCTCTGACCCTCCCCTGCTCACGCTGTCTCTCTCTCTCTCTCTCTCTCTCCTAGAAATAAATAAAACATTTAAAAAAAAAAAAAAAAGAATATCCTAATAAGTTTTAGAGTCTGAGTTTGTCTCAGGAAACATACCATAAAACCTTTTTTCTTTTTGCGTTGCATGACCCTGTTTTTCACTTAGTACTGTGTGTAGGTCCAAGCAGGTCAAAACAAGTGTTTCATAAGCAGTTGGCCATGTAGCCTTTGGTCTCTTTGACTTCTTTGCCAAGTTCTGAAATTCGTAAAATGAGGTTGGACCAAATGGTTTCCAGGAGATGTTCCTTTTAATTTTGCAGATTGAGCCAGAGAAAATTGCTGTCATCCTCTAAATCCTGTGGGTTAATATTTGGTGATATTTATATTTTCATGTACTTTTGGCTGATCTGAAGAACAAGTTTAACTCTCTTCTGCTCTACAATTTTGATACTAATATGGAAGTCTGTTAAAGCATTATTAATTAATTTTATAAGGCTTTTACTGGATAGTAAGGAGAAATAGTATCTTTCAAAAGAATAGTGTTTTACTATGTTTGCTTACATGTTTTCTTATTTTAAATGCTTATGAAAATCATTTAAAATCAGGAAGCCCCCAGATTCAACTTGATCCTATTTAATTTGAAAAGTACAAATCATTATAATTTCCTTTGTGAAACTATGCAGGTATTACATTGACTGTTTTCTGACAAGTTATCTTTTCTAACTGCAGAGAAAAGGGTGTTTTTATTTTATTTTGTATCATTTATAAGAAGGAATTTGTTGGATTAATTTCCTGCCCCCTCCCTTTTTTCTGCCCCAATGCGGAAAATATTTTTCCCATGAATTAAATTACACAACTGTATTTTGAAAAGTAAACAAGTATCGATATATTTTTTTAAATTTAATTTCAATGAATTTTCTCTTGCTTAGGAAAGGCAAGAAAATGTCCAGAAAATAGTCTTAGAAGGCACAGAAAGAATGGAAGATCAGGTAAGATACAGATTGCGTACTGTCAAACACCATCAGGCTCACGACATGTATCTATATAAGGCTGAGGGCTACTTGTCTTTTTCCTTTTTAAAAATTTTTTTAATGTTTATTTATTTATTTATTTATTTTTTAATGTTTATTTATTTTTGAGAGAGAGAGAGACAGAGACAGAGTTTGAGCAGAGGAGGGGCAGAGAGAGGAGACCCAGAATCTGAAGCAGGTTCCAGGCTCTGAGCTGTCAGCACAGAGCCTGACGTGGGGCTTGAACTCATGATCCCTAAAATCATTACCTAAGCCGAAGTCAGACGCTTAACTGAGCCACCCAGGTGCCCCTTAGGGCTACTTTTCTTAAGGCCTTGACACCATACTATTTTGACAGAGTGAGTCTGAAAATCAGCAGAGCCTTTGTGGAAATATATTGAATAAACTAAATAAAAATTTTCATATCTTAGACCGGAAGAGTTAAATAAGTGGAGAATAATAGTAATTTTGCTACCTTTTTCTGTTTGCATAGAGTAAGTTTTGAATAACTTGGTCATACTAAAAATTTTAAGTTTTTTTATGAGATTTTCTTTAAAGTGTTACTTCTCAGACATTTCCACAGAAGTAGTTATAACAGGAGGGAAGTGAGT
The DNA here is from genome assembly GCF_003009895.1 of Hyaena hyaena. Taxonomy (NCBI): domain Eukaryota; kingdom Metazoa; phylum Chordata; class Mammalia; order Carnivora; family Hyaenidae; genus Hyaena; species Hyaena hyaena. Next base: position 88,774 of record NW_024082556.1, read on the forward strand.
ATACGCCTAAGATATCTGGGGGGTACAGACACAGTTCTAAGCATAATATTTATTTGAAGTCTCACATTTTATTTTTAAAAGTCATGCAATTTATATTTTATTTTCTATCTATTTAATATTACAGTTTGCCAGTGATAATTCTCACCTTCTTTCCGGATCAGACTGCTGAAAATAAGAAGTCTCTTTGAATGTCCTTAGGGCACAGGCACCAGTATTTGAGATGCTTGATTGCAAGGGTGTGGTTTCCCATATGGAAATTAAATGCAAGCCATTTCACTTCAGGGCAGAGATGTTCTGAAGGGGAATCTCCAATGGAGAAAGGATTCTTTGCTTTTACTCCCATTGCTGCTGGCCACCCTCAGTGTGCCTTCTCTTTGAACTCCGTTCTATGGCTGGGTTGTCTTTTCTGTGGTTCTCCTTAGCATACAAGACATAATAGTACTTTGAACAATTAACTTTTCTAAAAATTTGAATATACAGGGACTTAAACCAGGAAAACACAAAACCCCATAGAATGACCTACTTTACAAGATTGTTATGTCTGTACTTTTGTAAATAGCTTCCCAGGCCAGGAGAGGTAATCCTGGGGAAAGATCTGACACTTAGAAGATGTTTCCCTTTACCCAGAGAAGCCTGGCCTTTACTTACTGGTAATGTGCAGGGTACCAAGAACTGAGGGGACTTTTACCAACCTCTAGATGTACTTACTAGTTATGGAGGAGTTAGAGTTTCTTCAAGATAAAGATATTTAGGACCCAGTAAAATTCTACTTTTCTTGGGATTTTTTTTTTCCAAACTAGAAATCTATACTTAAGAAATTTACCACTATTAATTTCTAAGTTTTATTTCTTTTTTAAAAAAGTTTTATTTATTTGTTTATAAATTTGTTTATTTGCGTGTGTGTTATGTGGAAACGCAAGTAGGGGAGGGACATAGATAGATAAAGAATCCCAAGTAGGCTCAGCACTGTCAACACAGAACCCTAACTGGGGCTTGATCCCATGCACCAAGATCATGACCTGAGCTGAAATCCAAGTCAGATATGAGTTGAGATCAACCAACTGAGTCACCCAGGTGCCCCAGTTTTATTTTTCTTTTAAAGGCTCTTCTGTTATCCTATCCCTTCTGTATAGTTGGACCAGCTGGAGGTTTTTAAAGGGGAAACATCCTCCTGCTGAGAAGTTCAAGTTAGAGAAGTCAAAGGAGGAAAAGAAACTTGGGGGATTTACTTTAGAGGCTCTTCTGTGTTCAGGCTTTTAGAATGTTTTTGTTAAGCTTTGATGAGGATGCCCATTCACTTATGATAAATATCCGAGATTTGGTTTATGGCACTATACATATGCCTGTACCTAAGAGGAAGTATTTTCCTACAGTTATCCTTTCTGAAAAGAAACTGCCTGATAATTGAATCCCTGCAAATCTTGAACAAATAAATACTATCTAGGGATGACACATGAGTCTGGAATCAGTCACTGACTTCATTCAGTGTGAGTTTTGGATGCTTATAGCTGTCATCTGATAAAATCACTTTATGAAGAAATCACTTTATAGCTTATCATTATTCTTGTTGAATTGCATGTGTTGATTGTAATTGTAAACAAGCATTTTAGAAATTCTTTTAAAAAGCAGAAACAGTGAGTGGTTATGTTTGGAGGTTACTACGGGATGAATTTTTTTTTTAATAATAAAACCTTTTATATCTTGCAAGGAGGCTTGTGACTTAGCATAAAATTCCTACAGACAGCATCACATTTAAAGTCCTAAGTTTCTGAAAAACTGGGTATAGTCACTGAAAAAAATGACTCTTGGAATGACTGAGATTTAAGGACACATGTGAAAAGTTTGAATGAGAGTTTCATGAGATGTTAGTAAGGAAAAAAACTATTATTAGATTGATCTTAATATGTGATTTTAAAAATGTATTTAACTAAAAATTAATGGACATGTGACAATTTATCTACCTCTCTAAAAGTTTACATATTCAAGATGGTCCAAAAATTTGGGGGCAGGGGTGATGATAATGAATAAATGAGGGATCATCCATATTTGCGACACTCCGCATTTGTGATGTTCTGTATTGAGCTTTGAATTTCATTCTAGAAGCTACAAATTTCAAAATTGCATTTTTGATACATAATTCAAGTTTTACCTTGAATTCTAAAGGAAACTTGTTTTATTGATTGTTAAAATATGTTTGATGACTTTGATTTGCATTTGAGTACTAAACTTTATTGCAGATGTAGATGTTGAGTGTTGAGTTATTTGTTGACTATTTCTAAGCCTTTTTATGCTTGGTTTTCCTCATTTTTATTTTATTTTTTATTTTTTTAAAATGTTTTATTTATTTTTAGGAGAGAGAGAGAGAGAGAGACAGCGTGAGCAGGGTAGGGTCAGAGAGAGAGGGAGCCACAGACTGAAACAGGCTCCAGGCTCTGAGCTGGCAGTCAGCACAGAGCCTGACGCGGGGCCTGAAACCATGAACCACAAGATCATGACCTAAGCGAAAGTCGGACGCTCAACCGACTAAGCCACCCAGGCGCCCCGGTTTTCCTCATTTTTAAATATAAAATGCATCAGTGACCTTTAATTAACAAGAGTTTTTTTTATCTCAAATATCAAAGGAACTCCTTTCTGAAGTTGGCATGACAATTTAATTATTATCTGTAACAGTAAATGATAAGCCAATGATTCCACTCTTACTAAAGAAAATCATTCCTAGAAGAATGAATATGAGTTTTAAATAGGACGTACATCCTTTAGAAATGGTTTGGAATAGTAGACATGTTTGGGGCTGTGTTCTAACATGTTACTACTGAGTGTTTCTCTTAAAGGGTGTCATTCTTGGCTTTCAGTTCTTAATATTGCCCTGTTTATCCTATACAGGTTTTCCCTGCTATCCAAAAGTAGAGTGTTCCTTCCTATAGAACCTTTCATACACTGCAATGGCCATAAAGTGAAGAAGCAGTTACCATTAATTTATATGGAAAAGTTGCTTGGGCATTCCCAGCCCCAAAACATAACCCTCTTACGCATCTCTGATATCCAGAACGCATCCTGCTAACGAATGCACAAAATAAATCAAGACAAAGCACAGATGCTCACACAGTCCAAAACTAAGGAGGCTTGATGCTGAGCTGCCTCGTGTAGTCCCCAGGGAAGGAGCTTTGCAGGGCCTCTCCTGCCCTCAGCGTATGTGCTGCTTCTCAGAGGGGTTCATTGCAAAACAAGTGCTCAGCACTTTTTAGCTTTTCCCCTTTAGTGTGTGTGTGAAAGCAAAAATCCTCTTTGGATTTCTTTTGGCTACTGAAAACAGGTACTAGTGTAGGTCTTTCGTAAAAGCAAAGTGGTGTAACTCAAACTTTTGAAAAGCAGGGGATACCTTCATTGTGTGATGTTTCTTTTTTTTTTTTTTGCTTCATTTTGCTTTTTTGTACAGGGTCAGAGTATTATTCCTATGCTTACTGGCGAAGTAATCCCTGTAATGGAGCTGCTTTCATCTATGAAATCACACAGTGTTCCTGAAGAAATAGATGTAAGCCATGACTTTTATTATTAAATAGCAACACTGGTACCTTACCTCTGATCAATTCTCTTGAGTTCTATTACTGTTATGCATATTAGTAGCATTCCAATTTTACTAGTGTGCATTCTTTGTCATATATGCTATTCCTATGAAGTATTAGCCACTTTCATAAAAACATGCATATAATCCTGAGTTTTATGGCCAAAAAGAGATTTTTTTTGGTCAGGGATAGTTGCGACAGAATTACACATATTTAGTTTATTTCACCAATTTTGTATTTCTTAGAGGTGGGAGAATTCCAGACCTTGTAGGAGCAGTCAGTATTCAATGTAGTACCTTCGGTAACAAAGCAGTGTACAAGTCAGTGGTGGTTAACACAAGTTTACTTTTGTTCCTTAATCTAGTCTTCTTAATCACATGTTGACATTTTGAATCACACACTAAGCACATGTAGAAAAACCTTTAGGAAACTTTTCTTGTTTCTCTCTGACTTTGTCATTAAGATTTGTCTTCTGATTCTGACAGCAGAGAAGAGGAAGTTGTTCTCTGAAAAATTGTTGTTTAACCTGCCTGACGAGTTTTCACATTTGTTCTTCTGAAAGTTTATAGAAGCGTCTGCAGATTGTTTTATTGGGATTCTTGATGCCTAGAAATGAGGGCAATGTGTTCTATTGGACCGAGACTTCAGAAAACTTGTATATGTAAGAGTGTTATTTCACTGCTGTATTATAGCCAGAATAACTTTTTTTTTTTGTGTGTGGTGCATTTTAGATAGCTGATACAGTTCTCAATGATGATGACATTGGTGACAGTTGTCATGAAGGCTTCCTTCTCAAGTAAGAATTGTGTTTCCTTTCATAAAAGATGGATAAAGCACTTAGAACTCTTATGCTCACCAATGAGATGATTTGGAAGGAAGAAAGTAATAGAATAGCTACCCAAATTATTCTAGGAACAGTGTTGCATATTTGAAGTATTACTTAGCTTTGTGTTCTTTTTGCATGTTACATGTCTGTGATATATTTGATGTTACTCTTTCTAATATTGAAAGAAGCTGAGTTTCCATAGCGCCTGACAAGAAATCTTATTCTCTTATTTGGTTCTGGTGTCTTGGTTTACTTCTCATTAAATCTGAAACTAAGAATAAAAGGGAGTTCTTGGACCCATTGCCAGTATTGCAGGAGTTCCTCATACCAACAAACAATGCTTTAGATACCAAGTGGGTCCTACAATGTAATTCAGTTCTGGCACTTTCTGCCTGGAGATAATGTCAGATTCTCAGATTAGGAGTTCAATCCCAGAGGATTGTGCCCCACCCACCCTTCAGACACTAGTCACAAGCCCAAGTTTTTACCTGTGCTTCTGACTGGCTATAGATTTGAGATCCCAACCACTCCTTCCTTGGACTTCAGACACCTGGATCTTACCTGTTCTCACCAACTGGGTATAAATCAGAAGTTCCTATGACCCCCTCCTTGGGTTCCATTAATTTCCTAGAGCAGCTCACAGAACTCAGAGAAACATTTTATTTATTGGATTACTAGTTTATTATAAAGGATAGAATCTAAGATAAACTGAATGTCCATATGGAAGAGATGCATAGGATAAGGTTTGGAGAAAGGGTCAAGAGCTTTCATACTATCTCTGAGCACACCATTGTCCCCACATCTCCACATGTTCACCAGCCCAGAAGCTCTCCACACCTCTTCCTTTTGGGTTTTTATGGAGGCTTCGTTACATAGGCATGATTGATCAAATCATTGGGCATTGGTGATTACTTCCAGCCCCTCTCCCCTACCCAGAAGTCAGAGGGAGGAACTGAAAGTTCTAATCTTCAGTGGTTGGCTCCATTGGCAATCAGCCCTCATCCTTAGATGTTTTCCAAAAGTCGCCCCATTAACATTACAAAAGGCATCTTGATCTTTTTCTGCACTTAGGAAATTCTAAGTGTTTTGGGAGCTGTGAGACAGGAAATGTGGATAAAGACCAAATACATATTTCTTACAAATCACAATATCACAGAACCCTTATGAATTAGGTTGAATTGTGGATGGACCTAGGTTATTTAGGCCTAGAAAAGAAAATTATTTGTATTTTTACTGATCCTTTCCATCTTATAGTAGATTTTAGAGTGTGGACTCTAAAACCAGACTTCCAGGGTTATTGCTGTGTATAAGCTGGGGCAAGATACCTAAAGTCTCTGTGCCCCCATCTCCTCATCTGTAAAATGGGAATAATAGTAGCATCTACATCATAGGATTATTATAAGAATTGAGTGAGATAAATCATAGTAAGCACTTAAAACAGTGCCCAGAATGTATAAGCACGTAACAGCTAAAAGCTAACATTTTCTACTTCTGTCTCTTCTAAGGAAAATGTTCGTGACAATAGTATCAGCCAACATTTATCCCTCTACTAAGTGAGCTGTCTGCACTTAGAATCTCATTTTCTACCTCAGTGATTCTTTACTATTGTAGATTACTGTAAAATCTTACTTTGTTTTTCATGAGAAATGAAAGGATAAAATATTTGCTTTCATGTCCATAGTCTTTTTCCTTAGGTTCGTGATGGAAACTCAGAGGCGTGAGTGTTTTGAACCTGGAAGCATTACATAATATGAATCAGAAACACTTTAATCCTCCTTCTGCTCACTGTCACCAGTCATATCCTAGTTTTTAATCCCATTTGTCTTTAAGTAAATCACTTAACCTCTTGACATCTCAGTTTCTTTCATTATAAAATGGTGACATTTTACTAACTGGGTTTTAAGTTCAAATGGGTGAATCTGTCTGAAAGGCCTATGGAAAATATAAAAGTACTATGGAAATAAAAGTTGGCAATTTTACCTACAGCTTTGTCATTGATCATGTAAAGCTAGTCTGTTACTTGAAGTTCACTTGCCCTTTTTTGTTTAGTTTGTGAAATTGTTTTACAGCCAATGTTTTTCATCTTTTTTCTCCACCTTGCAGTGCCATTAGCTCACACTTGCAGACCTGCGGCTGTTCTGTTGTAGTAGGTAGCAGTGCAGAAAAAGTAAATAAGGTAACTTATTTTATAATCCAGCAAATAATCTCACTTCTTAATACTGCTAACCTATTATGGATTGTGCTTTAAAAGTTAGGTTGCAGTCAAGCCAAATTACTGTGACACCCTGTGCAGAAGTAAATTGAAATAAACTGTTTAAAGAGGAAATCATTTATCAGTTTCATTTTGATAATTCATTTGATATAATTCTCAGTATTGTATAAATGGTTTTGAGAATTTCATTAAAATAAGGTATTTTAAAAAAACATTTGTCTTCTATTTTCTGATGTCACTTTTAAGAAATATGAAGATAATCATGTACTTGTGATACTAACTCCAAAGAAATGTTATCTAATTATTTGTTTTGATTTCTTATCTTATTTTCTTACTAAATCTGTTTCTTTTAGGGACCTACTGCTGTTCAATGGTTAGCGGAAGTTATGTTTTACTCAGTAATGTCTGCGACCACTTCCTTCAGTGCTATATGAGTTAATAAAGAATTAATGAAGTTACCTTTCCAAACATTAGGCACTAAACTAAGGGATTTTGTACTTTTCTGCACTGACTGTTAACTAGAAAGAAATATATTGTACATAAGTATCAATTTAAGCAAACCTGATTTTTCTTTTTATATTTTACACAGGAAATGTGTTAGGAATGATTATTTCCTTGAAAATATATTTGTAATGTTTTTCTCTAGATAGCTACCCTGTATGCTTGCATGACGCTTAATTTATCAAAATTAACATTTTTCCATACATCCATTTATGAGAGGTTAGTGCATCTATTATTATCTAGTATTATCATGAGAGGTTAGTACACCTGTGTTATTATGCTGGTCTAGCGATTTATTATTACATCTGTTACCCCAAGAAGGCAGTTTTCCCTCTGTGTCAACCAGAACCTTCAGGTTTCACAGAAGGACTTCCCAGTAGCTTTCTGGAAAAAGAAGCTCTGTGGTTGGGGCCCTGTGTATTTTAAAACATTTTTTTTTCATTGCACATCCTCTTCTGGAGTAATCACTTCTCTTTTATCTTTTTAATTTGAGAAAAAGGCTGCCATCACTCTATATTGAAAGCCACTACTTTAAAATATAAAAACTCTGAGACAGTCTGAATCCCAACATACTTAACATAGCTTTTTACTTTTCCTAATAGAGCTATAGATCAAATCCTGTTAGAATTCCAGATTTCTAGACTCCAACCAGTGGCTTGCTTATTTTAAATCAAATTTGATAGAATTGTCATTCACTTGAAGGATTTGGACACTCCTGATATTGATTAGAATGGGATTTTACATGTGGAACTACTCAACAGAAGCTATAATTCTGCCTAATTTAACTGCATTTAGTTTTCTTGTCCAAAATTGTTTATTTCTTTTGTTGAAAAATACTTGCTGCTGGGTGGAGGTGGAATTAATAGTTATATTAAGTCATTAGTTTGTACTGAAATGTAAAGGTTCCATGATCAATTATATATATATATACATACATATTATGTATATATACATATATATACATACATATTATTTATATATATATAATAATTGGATAAAGTATGCATGTTATATCAATCACCCAGAAAGTCACAATATATATTCCAATGCTAAAGGTTTTGAGATATCATATAGTACATTTACCACTATTTCCCAAGCTTACTTGACCACAGAATTCCTATTTTAAGCAACAAATATTATGTCCCATGGACTACTCCTGGTGACTAAGGAATGCTTTTTTCTCAGGATGTATTTTATTGACAGTAATGGCTGAAGTTCCTATTCACATTTCTTTCATAAGCATACCAATGGCCTTTTAATTTCCTATTTTAATGCTAATTTTTTTTTTTTTTACAGATAGTAAGAACATTATGCCTTTTTCTGACTCCAGCAGAGAGAAAATGTTCCAGATTATGTGAAGCAGAATCCTCATTTAAATATGAGTCAGGGCTCTTTGTACAAGGCCTGCTAAAGGTATAGTTTCCATTTGTCACAAGTGAAAGCAACTTTGTAAAATCATTTTTGACACTCTTTATAAATGTACTTTAAATATTAGCATGCCATGCATCTCATGTTTATATGCCAAGGAGCTGATCCTATACACAAGTCTGAGCACAGTATATGTCTTACATATTTATAAGTATGAGTGAAACAGCTTAGAATATCTTTGCGTGTGTGTGTCTGTTTGGTTTCCTATAGCTGCCTGTCTAGCCCCAGGATTATTTGTTGATTATTTGAATCTGGGGTGCATGGGTGGCTCAGTTGGTTAAACATCTAACTTTCGCTCTAGTCATGATCACATGGTTCGTGAGTTTGAGCCCCTCATTGGGCTCTGTGCTGACAGCTCAGAGCCAGGAGCCTGCTTCAGATTCTGTGTCTCCCTTTCTCTCCTCCCCTTCAGTACTTGCTCTCTCTCTCTCTCTCTCTCTCAAAAGTAAATAAAACATTAAAAAAAATGTGTGGCTGAATCAGATTGCACATCTAAAATAGGTACTTTTTTTCTGAAAAGGATTTGAATTTTTGTGTTAGCATTTTTGTTTATGTATTGTATTCATTTATTTAAAAAAATTTAAAGCTGCTTCCTGTCTTCAGCATTGTATATAGGATTTGAACAATATGTATATATGTATTCACATGTATATAGTTTTAAATTATTTTACATTTTTCTTTTATTTATTTTTCTTTTTAATTCCAGTATAGTTACCATACAGCATTATACTCATTTTAGTTATACAGTATAGTGTTCCAGTAATTCTTTACATTCAGTGTTTTATCATGGTAAATGTACTCTTAATCCCCATCACCTATTTTACCCATCCTCCCACCCCCCCTCCAATAACCATCAGTTTGTTCTCTATAGTTAAGAATCTGTTTTTTGGTTTGTCTGGATTTTTTTTTGTTAACTTGTTTTGTTTCTTAAATTCCACAGATGGGTGAAATCATATGGTACTTGTCTATCTCTGACTATTTGAGTCCGCTTTTCAAGGAGCAAGGCAGATAAATGTAAATTAGCAATTATTTTCAATAATTACAGGGAAGACAGTTACTTTATTGAATCTATCATTGATGTTTCAATTACAGTCAGAAGATGTAAGAAGGTAGATTGCCTAATGGTTATGTGATTCTCATAGTGAATGCTTTCTTGAGGATCTATACATAGCAAAATGAAACAAAACTTATTAAAAGTTTGGCAAATAAAAATCATATTCAGCTTTTGCATTTTTAATAGTGTGCATGCTGTGAGCTCAGAATAATACAGAAAATACTTAAGGGAAACTTATTTCCAATTTGAATTGTACAGATCTGAAAATTAGAACTTCTTTTTATCAAAGGCATAATAAGGCACTTAGTACTTTTTTTCTCAGTACCTTCTCATTTAATTATGTACTTTTATCCCTAAAAGGGACCTATACCAGATGTGATGAGGAAAGCTTGAAACTATAATCTAATGAAAAATACTTAAGAGTTTTCCATATAAGTATAAATTGTTAAGCCTTTCAGAAATGCTGGAACATTATTTGTCAAGAGCCTTAAAGATGTTCAAAGATTGGGGTGGCTGCCCTCCTACACTGTTGGTGGGAATGTAAACTGGTACAACCCCTCTGGAAAACAGTGTGGAGATTCCTCAGGAAACTAACAATAGAACTCCCCTATGACCCAGCAATAGCACTGCTAGGAATTTACCCAAGGGATACAGAAATGCTGAAGCATAGGAGCACATGTACCCCAATGTTCATAGCAGCACTCTCAACAATAGCAAAAACATGGAAAGAGCCTAAGTGTCCATCAACGGACAAATAGATCAAGAAGATGTGGTTTATCTATACCATGGAATACTACATGGCAATGAGAAACAAGAAATCTGGCCATATGTAGCAACATGGATGGACCTTGAGGGTGTTATGCTGAGCGAAATAAGTCAGGCAGAGAAGGACAAATATCATATGTATGCACATATAGGAGGATTAGGAGGAACTTAAAAGAGGAACAAGAGGGAGAAGAAGGGGTGAAATGGTGGGGGAAAGGGAGAGAGGCAAACCATGAGAGACTCTTGAATGCTGACAAAAACTGAGGACTGATGGATGTCGGGGGAAGGGGGGGATGGGCATGGAGGAGAGCACTTGGGATGAGCACTGAGTGTTATGTGGAAACTAATTTGACAATAAACTATTTGTAAAAAAAAAAAGATTGGGATGCCTGGTTGGCTTAGTCATTTGAGTGTGTGACTCTTGATTTCAACTTAGGTCAGGATCCCAGGGTTGTGGGATGAAGCCCTGTATCCAGTTCCACACTGAGCATGGATCCTGCTTAAGATTCTCTCTGTCTTTACCTCTGCTGCTCCCCATTCATGTGCATGCATGCGTACATACGTTCTCCCTCTCTCTGTCTCTCTAAAATAAAAGATAAATACAGATGTTCAGAGACTTAATTTACTATTTATGCTTCTAGAAATCCATCCTAGGGAAGCAATTATATAAGGAGAAAGATTTACTTATGAAAGTGTTTATTACAGGGGCACCTGGGTAGCTCAGTTGGTTAAGCGTCCGACTTCGGCTCAGGTCATGATCTCACAGTTGGTGGTTCAAGCCCCACGTCGCTCTGTGCCAACGGCTAGCTCAGAGCCTGGAGCCTGCTTCGGATTCTGTGTCTCCTTCTGACCCTCCCCATTCACGCAGCCTGTCTCTCTCTCACTCTCAGAAATAAATAAAACATTAAAAAAAAAAAAGTGTTTATTACAGCATTATGAGTGAAAAATTTAAAATAACTTTTATATTGTATTTGTAATATATACTACAATGCTTCATACACAGTAGATACTTGTCACATAGCAGTTGACTACCCAACTGACAATACTTGGAAAGAAGCACATTTTTTTACTTACAAAAATATATATATATATTCATTGGGATTTAAAAGGACATGAGGAATAATCAAGAAAGAAATAAAAGTTTACTCGTAATCTCATAATCTAATGAATAACCACCATTAATATTTGGCATCTATCTTTGTGGTCTTTTTTTCTTCTGTATGTATCTTTTTACATAGTTTTCTGCCCCTATCCCCACTTATTTCAACCTCCTTTTTCCATAATACATTGTGAACATCTTTCTGTGTCAACACAAATTGATAACTTCATTTGTTCTACAAATTCATTTTTAGCAGCTAAAAATAAGCCATTTTTATTTACTCAGTTCTCTTTGGAAGCTTACTTATTTTCTAGTGTTTTAACTATTTAAGCCAGTGCGTTAGTGCACACATCACTAAAACTTTGTATACAATCATGCCTAATTTCCTAGGATAAACTTCTAGAGATGGATTTGTGTAAGCCTGTTTTTCTTATTAAAAAATAATTCTTCATGTCTTTTGGCATATAAGACATTAAACTTTCTTTTCATTATGACAGGATTCAACTGGAAGCTTTGTGCTCCCGTTCCGTCAAGTCATGTACGCTCCCTATCCCACCACACACATAGATGTGGACGTCAACACTGTCAAGCAGATGCCACCATGTCACGAGCACATTTACAATCAGCGTAGATACATGAGATCTGAGCTGACAGCATTCTGGAGGGCCACTTCAGAAGAAGACATGGCTCAGGATACGATCATCTATACAGATGAAAGCTTCACTCCTGATTTGTATGTAATGTATTGTTGTTAAACGGTATCATGCAATAGTATCTTCTGTGAGTAGAAGCAAAACAAGTCTGTGTTTGAAAGAACTATTACTAAGAGAATTATGCTTGAAGAAATAATTTGATTAATCATGACTTTTTTTCTTAAATGTCTGTTTTTCTAAATCTTACTATGTTTTGCATAGAGAGATTAGATTAGTCCTTAAAAGTAAATGTTTAAGTATTCATTTAACAAATATATATTGAGGCCCTAGGCACAGTAATAGGTGCAAAGGCTAATAGTGACTAACTGGGGCACCTGCGTGGTTCAATCGGTTAAGCCGCCGACTCTTGATTTAGGCTCAGGTCATGATCTCAACGGTTTGTGGGATTGAGCCCTGACTCGCTCTGCACTGACAGCACAGAGTCTGCTTGGGATTCTCTCCTTCTCTCTCTCTTTCTCTCTACCTCCCTCTCTGCCTCACCCCAGCTCACACTCTCTTTCAAAATAAATAAACTTTAGAAAGAAAAGAAATTGGTCAAAATCGGAATTCCAGGTGATGACCATGTTTTCAAGTATTGGGAATTTTGGTACATGTATAGTAGTTCACAAAATTAATTTGTGCTTTCAGGCATTTTCTTCCTAACTAAAGTGTTTAGTATTTTTTCCACTTTATTTCTTTGGTTACCTCAGAACTCCTTTTTTGTGGAATTTAGTGAATTTTAGAATGGATTTACCATGTAGTATTTTTATGTTTTTAGAGAAAGTATGTGTATACTTTTAACTTTTCTTACTCAGTTTAGTCACTTATATTTGATTGCCTCACTGATTAGCCATCTAGTCTTAAGATAAAAAAAAAGTCATGAATTTTTAAAATTTGTTGACAATTCTGAGTAAATATTCTGAGCATAAAATGAGCCAAAAATGATACTTTCTCTATCATTAGATTGTGTATTCTTTTATAATTATAGGTATATTGTACTTTTTAGTTTTCTTTAAGCAATATTATTTAATTTTAAGATATTTTTAATTTTATTTTTTTTTATACAAATAGTTTATTGTCAAATTAGTTTCCACATAAGATATTTTTAATTTTAAAACTAATACCACTCACTGCCACTACATGAAAAATCAGTCACTGGGAATAATTCTTTTTTAACATTTGCTTCATCTGATTTACTTAAGACTGAGACAGTCCATGAAACAAGTATATTCAGAACACTAGGCTTAAATAATTTAGGCTTATTCTCTCTCCAGACCCAGAAAAAGGGGTGCTGTTACTACTAAATTGGCCACCAGTTAGACAGCCAGTAATCAGGAAATGCTGATTTTTTTTTTTTTTTTAGATTTCCTTCTGAATTTCATTCTTCTGTAATTTGTTGGTATACCCATCTCCTAATCTAGGAAATTTTAGGTACTTTCCTATTTATCTATGCACACACACCTCTTGGCCAGTCTTATCAGTTCAGTGATGATCCCTACTATTTCAGTTAAAAATTGCTTACCTTATGGTGAGTTAGATATATATTATCTGAAGTGTTCATTAATGTTTTTGTTTCTTACTTATTACCAAGTAGCTGATACTGTCCTGGGTAATTGGTTCATAGTACTTGCCTGATGATAGGTTTGTTGATGCAACTCAGTGGTCAAGATGTTCCTTAATCCCATTTGAATGTTTTTAAGCATTCACCCTTTCACCTTTTTCTTCCTGAATAGTGTATTACAAGTTATTATAAACATAAAGTTAACCTTTTATTTTATTTTGGGTTTTGATCTTAGTGATACATTTTATTTTTGTTGCTTTTATTTTTTTTTGACATGGCAAGAATTGGTAATCATATTTATTAATTCTCTGAGGCTCTCAATTTTTATTTATAAGGTAAGGGTACAAAAATAGATTGATAGGTACTTACATGTCTTTCTTGGGACTGCTTATATCTTTAGGAGAAAAATAATTACATACTGGCTTGACAAACTCCAGTAATATACAAGTGTATCCCTGAGTTAAAACGAATATATATTTTATATCTCCAAACACACACCTCTGATTTTTATAAATATGTTTATATATAATATTCCATTTCTAAGAAGTGGAATTTATTGATTAGAGTAAGGAATTTTGGAAAGTAATGTTGTATAGCCATTTCAACATTTGGACTGTTTTCTTTGTAGGAATATTTTTCAAGATGTCTTACACAGAGACACTCTGGTAAAAGCCTTCCTGGATCAGGTAAATGTTAAATCCAAGACTGTGAAAATGAACAGTAGGATGTATTATCTTTTTTAATATATACTACGTTGCCTGTGCTATATACATATCATTGTAGAATTAAGTCACTGTCTTTTTATAGTGTCTCAGGTTTTTCTAAAGTGAAAATGATTTTTCTTTTGAATGGCTAATGGGCATAGGCTATATATTAACAATTAAAGATGCAGTATTCCCCAGGTCAAATAATAAATGTTTTAATTCCAACCACTAACATATAACTCAAGGTGTTTTCTTTCAGGGAGGGAAGGGTGGTTTTTATTTGCCTTAATGGGGCCAAAATGTCTGTAAAACTTAGCATACTTCTACTGAAATAATAACATCTTTTGTCTTTTCTTTTAAAAAATAATCTGCTTAATTAACATATGAAGAAAATTACAGATTACATGGGATTTATTTCTTAACATAACAGAGCTTTGTCATAATATCATTCTGGAGATTAGGCCAGGAAACAAGGTCATAGAACTAGCTTTGAAATAATTAGATCCTTAAGTTAACTCACAATTTTCGAACCAGGTCTGTGTGGTCTGTGACATACTACAAAGTTCAAGGATAATTTGTAGTCACGTAATTAATCCCATGCTTCTTAAGCTGTATAAAATCATTTTATGACTACACATGTACCCTCAACACCCCATGAGTAGAGAGAGAAGAAAATCTTAAAACCATAGTCTATAAGCATGGCTCAACTTCTGAGAGATTGAATTTTATATGGAGATATGGGCAGAAAAAGTTAAGTAACACAACTGGAAGCAAATTACATCATGATTCTTAATAAAGTAAACAGAGATATATTCTGGGGTAGAATGTAAAATTTGAGTCCATTTTCAAAGATAAAATAGAAAACTTCAGAAAAACGTAATGGCCTCTGGATTTAGTACTTCCGGTCTGTTAGGGGCATCACAGGGAATGGCTGTAGAGAGCTGCTCTAATGTGTGTTAGCTGCCAGACATTGTCAACACTGTGATAGAGATATGGTGTATAAGAAAAATTGGAGCAAATTATTTATGGAAATTCTTCATTTTCCTGTAGGTTTTTCATTTGAAGCCTGGTTTATCTCTGAGGAGTACTTTCCTGGCGCAGTTTCTACTTGTCCTTCACAGAAAAGCCTTGACGCTAATAAAATATATAGAAGATGATACGTAAGTAAAACCATATGGAATAAAAACCTTTGTGCATTATGCTTTGTTTTGTTCCTTTTGGATGTTTTCTATATATATTTATGTATTTATATGTAAAAAAATTTTTTTCTTCATTATTTATAGGCAGAAGGGGAAAAAGCCCTTTAAGTCCCTTCGGAACCTGAAGATAGATCTTGATTTAACAGCAGAGGGCGACCTTAACATAATAATGGCTCTAGCTGAGAAAATTAAACCAGGCCTACACTCATTTATCTTTGGAAGACCTTTCTATACTAGTGTACAAGAACGAGATGTTCTAATGACTTTTTAAATGTGTAACTTGTTAAATGTATTTTGTCACCATCATGATTGCTGCTGAAGTAGCTCAGTGGTGTGGGAAACATCATTCCCTTGGGTCATGTCCCAGACTCCTACTTGGCAATGTAGTTAAAGTTAGTTACACTACAGTTGTTACAGGTCTGTCGGGACTTCCGGTACATCATTACAATGGATGCATCTTTTCTTAGGTGTGCTGTCTTGGGGTACAGACTTATGTTTACAATTAGAGTAATGTTCCTGTTATCTTTTAAAGATATAATAATAGGATATGAACTTGACCACAACTACTGTTTTTGAAACTTAACAGTTTATGGTTTACATGTATCAAAGTGAAATCTGAGTTAGTTTTCACAGATATAATACTAGGTGAATTTTCATCTCTTGGTGTTTCTTGGTATGTAAGATTGCTGTAATACTTTTATAATCAGCTGAAAATTAGAGCATCTGAATCATTTCAGTTCCATGAAAGGAAGTTATTTGGAACATAGGTTAAGTTTTTGAAAGAATGTATTGATCAAGCAGATGTTTAATTCAAATTAATTACTAGATCCTACTTTGTAGACGTGGTGGTCCTTAGGGTTCAGTCTGTGTGGTAACGTCACACAGTATGTGTAGTCCCAATTATGGCAAACCAATCAGGGTATTTGTGTGTGTGTGTGTGTGTGTATGTGTGTGTGTGTTGAGCTCTGTCAAAGACAATAGAGGAAATTGGGTTTTATGTTTTAGTAGTTATGCCAACTATTTAAATTAATTTTTATTATTTTTGAGCCAAATTGAGATGTGTACCTCCTGTGCCTTTTTTTTTCCTTGGAAAATATAATTACTTGGAAGAAATTCAAATTACACTAGTCAGTCATTTTTATCTTGTTTTCCTCCTGCATAGTCTTACCCTGATTTGGCAATTGTAACTTCAAGATTATGAAATGTAATGGAGACTAAACTAGTAAGATCCTTTTTCAGGAACAGAGAACAATAACTGGTCCTTTTCCTTCTCAAATTTCTGCCCTTATTTTTGAGGTTGTTGCCATGTCTCTGTCCCTCTGCATCATGTGAGGAAAGCAGGAGAAACTTTACTGATGTGCTATTTTACTAGGTGCTACTTTGGCAGAACTAAGTGGTCAATTTCTTTTGTTTCCTTAATGTGTTTGGACCATTGTGCTAGCTGTAAAATAACTGATTAATATAATTCTGTGCTAGAACAGTTTTGACATAATAGTATACACAAGCATAAAAATTATTTTTATTTAAAACTGTGGAAGTTACACAAAAGGGAAAAATACTTATAAGAAAGGGATAAAAGTGACAGAGCCCCTCTACCGTTGCTCACCAAATTGAACCAAAAGCAACATGTTCTGTTCTGGAACGTCCTAATTGCCTTTCACATCACTAATAAGAAAGGTGTAGACATCTTGATTTTTAGACCCAAATGGAACAAGATGACTGGTGCTCTGTGGTGCACTCGTGAAAGAATACCACCTTATTGTACCCCTTACTCAGTGCTTCTTATATAATTGATTATTAAAGAGTGCTGACCAATTATTTTCTTTTGCTGGTTTATTGTATTGTTATATAGAATGCAAGTTGTACAGTGAAGTAAGTTATTAAAGCATGTGTAAACATTGTTATAGCTCTTTTCTCCTAGATGGAGAACTTTGAATAAACTGTCTTTGAAATATGGTGTCCAACATTTATTTGTTCAGAAAAGCGGTATTATGACAATGAAAGACTGATTGGTTTCCTGTTCAGGTGACATTCTGTATTAAATCTAAATTGTTTTTTTAATTGTTTTCACTTTTGAAAGAAAAGATATTTGAAGGTTCTATAAAATGCTGGAATCTTATGTTGTTTTTTTGTTTAACTTTCTTCTTAACTCCCAGGATTAAATTTTGATTTTTAAAGTTGTGTATTAGTATTTCAAATGTAAAGTAATGCTTGAGTACATTTTTTTTTTAATTTTTAAATTTAAAAAAAATTTTTTAAAGCTGAAGTTATTTCTTCCAGGTGTCCTAAAACACAAGGAATCTAAACCTTGTAATCTGGAAAGCAAATAAGATTGACATTTTTTTAAATTCTTTTTTTTTTTTTTTTTAGTATTTTATTTATTTCTGAGAGAGAAAGAGAGAGAGAGAGACAGCATTAGCAGGGGAGGGTCAGAGAGAGAGGGAGACACAGAATCTGAAACAGGCTCCAGGCTTTGAGCTAGCTGTCAGCACAGAGCCCGACACGGAGCTTGAACCCATGAACTGTGAGATCTGAACTGAGCCCAAGTCACATGTTTAACCGGCTGAACCACTCAGGCCCCCCTAAGATTGACATTTTTACTCATGGGGAAAAAAAGGATTTCATAAATAAAATAGTTGAGTTGAAAGGTTTCTTTAAAAGAAGGCTGATTCATTGCACGCTAAGATTCTCAAAGAAGAATCATCAAGCATTCATAGAATGCTGTAAAGTAAAAATGAGACAGTGACTCCTGTGGTCTATTTCTGTAATGCTGCAGGTTGAACAGGAGGGTAGTGATGGTCACTTTTAGCAAGCACGTTTTGGTTTTGAAGTGGAATTGTACAATTGATGTTTCTCCTGTGATCTGCAGGGTATGGCTTAAAGTACCGGAACCACCCCCAGTTAATACGCCCTGCCCGTTGGACTTTCTCAGTGTATCATCACAACACTATAAGGCACCTGTTATTATTTCCACTTTACAAATGAGGAAACCAGATCTTAAGTAGAATTGCAGCCCATGGTCATCAGCTGGTTAATTTGGATTTCATCCTCAACAGTACAGGTTGCCCTGCAGCACAGCACCTAATGCACTTCCTCCATGTAGTAGGTACTCAGTGTTGTCGAAATGAAGGGCAGGGAAGGAAGCAAGTACTATGGGCATCCTAGCCCTCTGCAGTGCCTGAGAGTGATTACTTGCTGGGTTGCTTGGAGAAATTACTTAACCTCTCTGAGGCTCACTTTTTTAAAAATATTTGAAATTGAGTCCATGATGATACCTCGTGATTATTAAAAGAGGATTTAATGAGACTATCTAAAGTGCTTAGGTCAGTACCTGACCAGAGCTCATACCTGTTTTTTTGTCCAATCTGAAAACCTCCACCTTTTAATTACCTAATCATGTTTTAGAACATTTATATTTAATGTGATTTTTTATATGGTTTAGGTTAAATCTGTCATCTTGTTTTTTGTTGCATTTGTTCTTTTTTTTCTTTTTCTGTTTTCTTTTGTGTTAAGTATTTTTTATGATTCCATTTTTTTCTCTTGTTGGCTTATTGTAACTTTGCTTTTCAGGGATTGCTAGTGTAATATACTAACCTATATATACATAATTATACATGGATGTATATAAAGATCTATAATATAGCATATATATTTTTTTGACTTCTCAGTCTGTATTCAAGTAACATACTACTCAACCTATAGTTTAAGAACTTTACAATAGTGTAATTCCATTTCTCCCTTCTCCCCTTTGGTGCTATTGTGGCCTCACATTTTACTTCTACATATGCTATAAGCTCCAAGCTTTATTGTTACTATTTTTACTTAATTATCTTTTAAAGAGATTTAAGTATAAATATTATAAGTTAAAAAGTAGAAAGTGTCAGTTGGATAAAAAAAACAAGACCCAACTGTATGCTACCAACAAAACCCATCTTTTTTTTTTTAATGTTACTTCTGAGAGAGAGAGAGAGACAGCATGAGTGGCAGAGGGGCAGAGAGAGAGGAAGACACAGAATCTGCAGCAGGCTCCAGGCTCTGAGCTGTCAGCACAGAGCCCAATACGGGGCTTGAACCCACAGACCATGAGATTATGACCTGAGCCAAAGTCAGTCACTCAACTCCCTGAGCCCCCCACGAGCCCCCCAAAAAGACACATCTTAAAAATAAAGGACAGATTAAAAGTAAAAGGATTGAAAAAGATACACCATACCAATACTAATCAAAAGAAAGCAGGAGTGACTGTAATTAGTATCAGAGAAGCATATTTTAGAGCAAAGAATATTACCAGAGAGAAAGAATATTTTGTAACGCTAAAGGAGTCAGTTCAGCAAGAGGACATAACAACCCTTAGGACTTGTTTACCTAGTAACAGCTTCAAAATATACAAAGCAAGAACTGTAAGGAGAAGTAAACAAATCTACAGTTATAGCTAGAGATTTAAAGAGTCCTTTCTCAATGTTTGATGGAACAAGAAGACATTTTAGAACGAGACTGTGCATAGATTCAATTTTAATGAAAGACTTTAGAGAAAAATCTATATCCAAATAAGGATATAAAGACTTGAATAAGACTGTCAACCAACTTAATGTGACATTTATAGAACACAGCTGTACTCAACAACAGTAGATTATACATTATTTTCAAGAGCACATGGAATACCAAGATAAACCATATTCTGCGCCGTTAAACAAGTCTCAAAATAAGCTAAAAGGATTCAAGTCATACAAAGTATGTTCTCTGACCACAACGGAATCAGTATTTGGAAACTAGCACTTGTAATAAAAGATTAGATGATCTTTAAAATGTGTGTGTTCAGGGGACAAGGGGAAATGGATTGGAAAGCAGAAAGGGAGGTATCAGAATATGGAATGGTTTTTATGAATAGTGGAACTCAGACAAGCTATGTTGGGGGACATCTATACAATGCATATATCTGACATAGATCTTGTAGCCGGAACATAAAAAGAAAACTACTTTTCATTATTAAGAAGTCAACCCAATTTTTTTAATGGCCAAAAGATTTAAACAGATATTTCACACTAATACATGAATGGCCAATCATTACCTATAATCATGCCCAATATTAATCATCAGGGAATGAAAATTAAAGCTAGCTTTTATCAACTAAAGGTTGATAATTATTAGACTATAGAGCAACTGAAATTCTCATATAAAGTTTTAAAACCACTTTTGACTATTTTTGAGCAGTCCTGTGAAGTTCAGTACATACTTGCCACATAAGCGAAGAATTTCACTCCTAAATATTTCCCCAAGAGAAATGAAAACACATCCACAAAAATACTTGCACGTAACTGTTCATAGAAGCTATTCATAAAAGTACCAAAATGGAAACAGCCCAGATGCCCATCAGTACAGGAATGGATAAATGGATTATAATACATTTTTAATATAGAATAAATACGCTGGAGTAAAAAGGAATGAACTGCTGAAGTACATAACAAAATCGCAAAAACATACAAAAGTGCATGGTACAGGGTGCATTGTAGGGTTTATGCTACTGTGAAACTAAGAGTGAATGTCTGTTCCAGTTTGCATCTTAGGACCTCCCTAGTCCCAGCCTGAGAGTACTTATTGTATAATTCCATTAACGTGAACCTCAACAACAGGAGAAACTAATCTATTGTGACTTGGACCAAGAGTGGATGGTATTTACTGCAGAGGGCTCAAGGGAACATTTGGGAGTGATGAAAATGTTCACTATCTTGATTGAGGTGATAGTTAAATAGGTGTAAACACTTATCAAAATCTAATAAAAAAAAAAAAAGGTAGAACTCATCCTGCCCTGGATGTCTCCCCGCCTCAACCCTTTCTTCACATTAATAACAGCATGATCTTTATACAAACTCATGGTCACTGCTGTTTAACAACTCTGCATCATCTACAAAATCAAATCCAAAATTTTTGCAACACACTTTCTATTCAACTCTAACCTCACTTCTTACTTGCTAATGCATTCTCTTTTGTTGGATCTATTACACTATTCCTTTGCTTCTCTGTCTCCATGGCTTGGCTAGAGAACAAAAACTATCTTTTTCATTTTTGTATCTCAACGCATAGCACAGCATCAGGCACAGGGCATGCTTCCCAAAAAATGTTAGCTAAATAAAATAATGAGTATATTAAATATGATTTTTTCTTTGTCCTCTCTGAAAGAATCTGTCCCTGCAAATTAAGGAAACTGCTCTCTATATAATCAGAAACATGTTTTTTTCCCCAGAAAGACCTTCATTAAAATTCACCCTATGCTGGGGCGCCCAGGTGGCTCAGTTGGTTAAGCATCAGACCTTGGCTTGGGTCGTGATCGCATCATTCATGAGTTTGAGCCCAGCATTGGGCTCTGTGCTGATGGCTCAGAGCCTGTAACCTGCTTTGGATTCTGTCTCCCTCTCTCTCTGCTCCTCCCCTGCTCAAGTTCTGTCTCTCTCTGTTTCTCCAAAATAAATGTTAAAAAAAAAAAACTAAAATTGAGCCTATGTACAATGTAGCTCTAAAATTTCAAAGACCTTAAGAATTTTAAATCTTTTCAAAGTAGTAATATCCTGTCATTTGCTGTTGCTACGTTTGTGCCTCACTATCTCATTTCTTGCTGAAAGGTTCTTTTTGAATTAATAGCTTGATAAGCGGCTAAGCAGTTTTCATCAGACCAATTAGGATGATGGTAAGTATCCATCTGTGGCATGTGGACATTCAAGAAATCTGATCCATTATTTAGAAATCATTCCTGAGCTCAGAGTTGGCTCAAACTGGCACCTTCTGGCATTTGCTTGTGGGTGGGGAATATGGAATGCTTTGAAAGCTGAATGGATTTGTCAAGTTTTAAAACTCACTTATGGTTAGAGGAAAACAACATTCATTGTTTAAAAACACCATTGTTTGTTTTCTCTGCTTTTCTTTTCTTTGGAGCCTGAATCTGCAAAAACATTCACGCCCAGAATTTTGCTTCATGTACGTCTCCAAATCTGTTTCTGGAGACGTTAGTGATGTGGAAACCTTTTTATTGTGTGATTATTTAGAACGTTCAGGACAAATTGAAAAAGGCTGTTTTAATGCTCATACTGTATTTTATGGAGAAAGACTAGGTTTTATTGTTCTAGGCAGAGTAGATAGGAGTGTGGATCCTGGAGCTGAGACATCTAAAGCTCAAGTGCCTGTTTTTCTACTTCATGGCTGTGTGACCTTGGACAAGGATTTAACCCCTTTGCCCTGCTTCAACATTCTCATCTATTCAGTAGGCTTCAGAATAGAATAGGTCCAGGGCAGCCACTGATAATGCTGTCACAATAGATTAGTTTTGCCTGTTGGAGAGTTTCATGTGAATGGAATTCTATAGCAAGCAAGTACTTTCAGGCTGGGACTAGGGGGATCCTAAGATGCAAACTGGAACAGACATTCGCTCTCAGTGGTTTGAAGAATAAGTGGGTTAATACATGCAGAATGCCTGGAAGGGCAGCGGGCACAGAGTAAGTAATCCATAAAATTGAGTTGCAGCTGTTACCTTCATTATCTTCATCATTAAGGAACTGAATGTAGAGTGTCTATCTGATTATTAAACTGCAACTTACAGCATGATTCCAGGAGATAACACTTCAGTAACAACATTTTTTTAAATTTTTAAAATGTTTTTTATTTATTTCTGAGAGAGAGAGACAGCATGAGCAGGGGGAGGGTCAGAGAGAGAGGGAGACACAGACTCTGAAACAGGCTCCAGGCTCTGAGCCATCAGCACAGAGCCCGACGTGGGGCTCGAACCCACCAACTGTGAGATCATGACCTGAGCCGAAGTCAGACACTTAACTGACTGAGCCACCTAGGCGCCCCCAGTAACAACATTTTTTATTAGTGTGAACCCAGCACTACCTCACTGCACGGAACAGAGAGCATTGCCTGAGGAGAAAGTCAGTCTAGGGGATGAAAGAGTGCATGAGAGGTACTATCCAGAAGCCTCATCCTGTTTTTCGACTCTGTCCACTCCATCGCTTCCACCACGGTCAGAACCTCTCATTTCCCATTCACTTTAACTCAACAGCTTTCTCTCTTCTGGTCTTTTCACAGAGACCCCACCCGCTTCAATCAATCCATTTTCTCTGCAGAAGGCAGAGAGTGATCTTTCTAATAGACTCTTTTGCTTTAAAAAAAAAAAAAAAAAAAAAAACCCTCAGCGACAAGCCTGCAGTCCATGGTGAAGCACGGAGACCTTTGGGATCTGACCCAATGAACCCCTCCACTCTTTGCTCTCACTACTTGGGCTCTCTTCTTCCTTGAGGAGCTGTTTGTGGCTCCCCAACTCCCCTCACTCTCGTTGTTGACTGGTGCGCGTGCTGTTCTCACTGCCAGGCGTACACATGTCTTCCCCCAGATGAACTTTACTTGCCAATCTGGATTCACCTATGGTTGAGATCATGTCTGTGCACTAGCTCATTCCCAATCGCCTGGCACAGAGTATATGTGTTGAACTAATTACCTTCCATTCAGGACTCTTGTAGGTTTCTCTGCTTGGAGTTCTAGCATGGCACTGAAGTCATTATTATGTATCATTATTATGGATTTGTTTGTCTCCCATCATACAGAGCTTCACAAGGCTGGTCCTTGTCTTCTACATCCTTGCATCCCCAGCTTCTAGCATAGTGCCTGCCATGAAGCAGGAACTTAGTAAATTCTAAAAGAAAGAGTAGTATCCACATACCATTAATCTCAAGTTAAAATTCTTTCTAATTCTGAAGCAAGGGGACTTATGGACCCCCTTGGCCATTCTTGGATATTATCCCCAGTAATACTACTGACATTTTAAGCAAAAGTTTGCATGTTTGTGCATTTTTCTGGGTAGTAGATCCATAGCCTCAATCAGATTCTCAACAGGGTTTCTGATTCCCCTAAAAGTTAAGAATATATGTCCTTGGGGCACCTGGATGGCTCAGTCAGTTAAGTGTTCGACTTCAGCTCAGATCATGATCTCAGGGTTTGTGAGTTCAGGCCCCACATCGGGCTCTCCACTGTGAGGGCGAAGCTGCCTTCGGATCCTCTGTCTCCCACTCTCTCTGCCCCTCCCCTGTTCTCATGCCCTCTCTCTCTCTCAAAAATAAAGTTAAAAAAGAAATATTTATAGAAAGAATATATGTCCTTAAGAGTTGTTTTTAGGGGCGCCTGGGTGGCTTAGTCGGTTAAGCGTCCGACTTTCGCTTAGGTCATGATCTCGGGGTTCGTGGTTCGAGCCCCGCGTCGGGCTCTGTGCTGACTGGCAGCTCAGAGCCTGGAGCCTGTTTCAGAGTCTGTGACTCCCTCTCTCTCTGACCCTCCCCTGCTCACGCTGTCTCTCTCTCTCTCTCTCCTAGAAATAAAAAAATATATGTATTTAAAAAAAAAAAAAAGAGTTGTTTTTAAAAACCAGTTGTGAAATACAGAGTTTGCAAGGTAGTTTGATGAGTGAGCCCATTTGACTCAGATGAGGTAGAGGGTTTGTGCCTCTACACACTGCCTCCAGCAATCTTTCTGCTGCTGGACTGTGTGATGGTTCAATTAACTGGAGTGGGTGTTCTCCTGGATGAATATCCATTTGTGGTGCCCCCTCCTACACACACCTGTAGGAGCAGTTTGAGACTCATTTGCATGGCCTTTTTGGTTCTAGAAGCATCAAGCATTTCAACCCTTGGGACCAGCAGCACAGTATTTTAACCCAGCATTCAGTGTGTGGAGGCTGTTCTGTTCAAAGCCGAGAACCTTCTTTGATCCACTTTGACTAGACATTTTCTCGGGCTTCCATCAAGAGATTGGCAGTGTGTTCTGACCCAGATGCACATAAACAAGAGATGAGAGCTTCTCCAAGAAGCTAAGAAAAAGCACATTTCAAAAATAACTTGAGCAAATGAATTCATTTTGGCAAAAGCAAACTCACTCTGTAAAATAAACTTCTTTAGAGTTTCTCACTAGCAGGTCCTGAAAACGTAAACAACTCCAGGGTCCACATGAGCTGAGCCACTTGCTGAACAGAAAATATCTGGCCCAAATTCTGTCAAAATAAAGAACACCTTATAAAACTAGGAGTCTGTGACCATCATGTGAGAACGAGATGAGGGAGTAGAGGGATGACCCGGCCCAAGGACAGTGAGAAAGTCTTATGATTAGATCCTCAAAATGCTGGCTTTCCAAGTCCAAACCTGAAGTGATGAGGGACAGGGGGCTATAGCTCATGACTCAGGTCCCTGCCTTCCCTAGGGAAAACTAGAGCCTACCCACTCTCATGAAGTCAGAGGCAACCCCTGAGAGTTTTACCATGTGTTCTGTTGACAAGATAATGGTTCCATTGAAACTATAATCGCATGCTTAGTCAAAGGAGCCCAGACCCTTATAATAACTTCATGCCCATCCATAGTTTTTTGAGCATAATATGTTCTTTCTGATGAGACCCATACTGTTCAAATGGACTTAAGATGAGTTTATCTGCACAAGAATAATACTTGTTATAAATAATAGAGTGATTAGCATTTTATATATGTGTAGCTCTCCTTCAAAACAAAGTATTTTCTCATTACATGGTTGTAGTCTAGTCCTTTCTATATGGGGGGCACTATGCTATAATCCATATCTTAGAACTTGGAGAAATTCAGAAAAAAGGCACCAGGATCATTTTTAAAGACTGGAAAAAACATTTTTTAAAAATTGCTGTTATTTGCATAGATGTGGGAAATATTGAGATAAACCCAAACATTGTATTTCAGGTGTACAAAGAATCAGGGTCAGATTAGCAGCATTTCTTGAGTAATGGTTACATGTCAGGTGCTTGATGAGCAATTTCTCAGGTAACCCTCACAACAACCTCATAAAGTGAACACCCACATGTACATGAGGACACTGATGCCTAGGTTAAGTGATTGTCCAGACGTGATAGACATTTTTCACAAATATTCTGCCTTTCTCTCTCTTTTCTCACCTGGAAGTTAAGTTGTAACTTTCTCTTTCAGTGGAACCCAGGCATGCCCACACAACTCTCTTCAGCCAATGAATTTGAGCTGGTGTTGTTTTCAGAGAGAAGGCTGGAGGGTTTTGCCCTCTTTCACTCTACCACAGTGACTTAACATTCTGGAACATGGCAGCTCCATAGCCTCAGTCCTTCAGTGGGGGATATAGGAGCAGAGTCCCCTTACTCCCCATCAACCCAAGACGAGCATGTTGCACAAGCACGACATTAACCTTTGCAGTTTTAAGCCAGTGAATTCACAGGATTGTTTATGTAGCAAAACCTGACAACACTAAGTCACCCAGCTGACTGGAACTTGACCTGCCTCTATAACCCATAGCTTATTCTGAACTAACATGCTGTGCTGCCTTTCAGGTAGAGAATGATGGCTAAGTATTATTCAACCTAGTTTGAGGAGCAGGAAAAAATGGTCATTATCTCCACTGACAGGAATTGAGACTCCCCGGGAGGCAGTCAAGACATAAATAAATAGAAGTGAGGAAGATCAGAGGAACTTCCATTGAAGATTTACTCAGAAGAGAAAACCAGTTAATGTTTTGATGTATTTCCTTCCAGGCAATTTAATGAACATTGGCATATATTTTCTCAAAGAGTCCTACATTTTTTAGAGTTCCTGGCTTGGAATTGTGTTCTCTGCTGCAGGGTCTCTCTCTAGTTTGGCTTATTTTCCTATAGGACTCACACTAGTAACCTTCTCCTTGTGGTGGGCTTCATTTCCATCTACAAGAAACCCAAATATTGCTTTTGATTCCCCCCAAATCAGAGCCTGAGGCAAGGACTTGAGTGCAGTTAATTTATCTAGTCCAGGAAGCAGGAATGAGAACAGGATGAGTGGGACAAGAAGGAGGAAAAGCCAATGTAAGGATGAAATGGCAACTGGCCACTTTGGGCTTGGATCTGTAAGTCATGTAAAGAATGCCTTCCATAATTGTCCATCTCAAGGATAGGAGGACGGAGCATTTATTCACTGACCAAGCTCCTGTAGCTGTGGAAAGTCTTGAGGCAGACAGTGAAATTACACCTGATGTGTGCTTGCGATCTGGGAAGACAGCCACTATAAAGTCACTGGAGCCAAGGGCACTAGGGATGTACCATCCTTAAACACCATCCTTAAACACTAATCTCAGTTCTTACAGAGCTGATGGATGCAAGGCGATGACAAATGGGGACTGGTAACATGATAGGCAGCCTGTGTGAGCCTTGCACAAGTTTCCCAGTGTCTAAAAGGGAGCTAATCATACCACGGTCATTGTGAGTATTTGGTCATTGTAAGTATTTGGTGAGTTAACATCTGAAAATGCCCATTCTAGGTGCTCGATCAATATGAGTTCCCTGCCATCCATCTCTAGTAAATGTTGTAGGGCTATGCAAGCCACTGGGGCAAAGGTCTTGAGGGTCCTTCCAACTCTTCACTTGTGCTTTCATTTTGGTTTTTAATGCTGACTCTGCCTACAATTTGAGCAGCAGGGAGGAGCAACTTCAAATGGAAATCTATGGAAACCTGGTTTAGCATCTGCCGAGATCAACAGAGAAGAACACAGGAACTCAACAAGACAAGGAAAAAAGATGAAAGTGTAATGCAATTTTACAGAAAAGGAGAATTGTTCTTCTTGATGAGTTACCCAGCTGTTGTAAATCCTCTTTCGTACAACATAACAAAGGAGGGAAGAGAAAGAAAGGAAAAAGGAAAGAAGGAGGGACATAGGGAGGGGAGGAAAAAGAATAAATAAAAGAAAAGAAATTATCCATTCATCTCTATAGAGACTCTACCTGAGCATTAGGCAGTAAGAGTTGGGAAAAACTTTGACTCAAACTTTTCTAAAAGCCTTTCAGAGAGATGTTTTTCCCCAGAAAAGCATTATCAGGGCTGTTCAATACCCAAGGCAAGTCTTTCATATCACTGGACATGAAACACTATCGTTATCTGAAACTGGCTGGAGGCCATTTAGAAATCAATAATTATTCAACCCAAGGGGCCTTCCAAATGGTGAAGTAGCATCTTAGGAAATGAATATTGAGCAGTGTATCAAATCTAATTGGAATCTTGAGGAAATGGGGTCTTGAGTAGGTAAAGCAGCTGGAAGCTCAAGTAGGGCAGGACAGGGGTCCCCTCATTTCTGTGTCTTGCCTTAATTAGGATGTGAAAGGGATAATCTTGTTTGTTTTCTTAGGCCAGGAAGGCAGGGGGTGGTTTGGAGAGCCTCCTTGTTCATTAATAGCCACCTTCATTCAGACAGTGGAACAGTTTACTTCATTTCTTTCCACAGATACTCAAGGAGAGTTGGGGAGGCACAAAGACTTCTTGGTTTTCCATACATGGCTGTCGGGAGTTAATGACTGGCTTATTGGCCATGATAGTGGGTATTGATCACAAAGATAGTAAAGCTGTGTTTTATTCCTCTTTCAAGAGAAAGTCCCATATGAGATCCTCCTTATTTTCCTATTCACAGGGGGAAAGGGTGTAAATAAGCTGGAAATCTCTTCTCTGTTTTCCTATCCCCTTCTATATGAATCACTTTGAGAACACTTCTTAAACCCATTGAGCACACAGTCTGATTTCCCCATTTTAGAAAGATGTTGAAGTCACACTTTTAAATTGATTTGGGGGATCCAGACAATGATGTCTTTACACAAGACTACCTTAGACTCTGATTCTCCCAGCAACTAACTCTCATTGGATCACATCTAATGACCTGTTTTAAGACAGTTCCTAGGAGAGAATTCTCCATTATTCAGAGCACTGAGGATGACCACAAGTGTACTACATGTGGTTTGTGTCAAGCTAAAACAAAAACATCATGCCTCTCTCCTGAAAAGAGTCACTTGTCAAAGATTCAAATGATTTAAAAAACAAACAACTCCCTCCAAAAACACAGTCTGGTAGGAAGATCTCAAGGGACATTGGATCACTATGAAAAATACAAACAGATCCAAAGTGGAGGAGGAAAGATCACAATTTCATTTAAATAAAATTAATTTAAATAATTAATTTAGGAAAGAACATTCACTTTACTCCTATAGAACAGAAGGCAAGCAATTGTCCATAATGATTCCAAACTTCACCCTCTTATTGAGCTGCACTGATACAACTTTGAACAGTGTCAAAGGTCTTTCCCAGCCCTCAAATTCTGTGACCTTTGCATGCCTCAGTTCCACTTCTGCAAAATGGGATTGATGTAATGTGCATTTTAGATGATGATTATAGCCATCTAGTGTCATCATAAGTGGTAAGAATTATGCTAGTAGGAAACATGCATTAAGATGACATGTGGAGTCTTACCACGGTTTGAAATTGCTTAAAAAGTTATATATATACATATATATGTACTAGATATATGAATTTATATAAATACCTTTATATATACCATATATATCTCTATATTATACGTATCTTTTTTGTACACACACATATACACATCTGCTTTGTTTAAATTGCATTTCAGTGCTTAGGATGAGCCATGCACATTCATTTTCAGGACCCAGAGATGCCTCATAAAACATTGAAAAAATATCTCCAGGATTATGACTAGTCAAGCTTTTAAAAGCATAATCTAAGCAAGGAGGAAGTGTGCCCTGCTTTTGAAGATTTGGTAAGTAGACACTTAGTTGTGTTAACTCTCATTGCTTGGTATGAAAAGAAAGACTCTGAGAATGCCTGCTATTTGTTAGTAACCTGCCTGTAATAATTGTGGTTAGCACACAATGACACTGGGTAATCAGGCTACCAAAATTAAGAGGAAGACCCTCTCACAAATCTTATCTGAGTGAGCACTACTCTCCTGAGCAATATGGTTGTGAGTCTATCTATGTCTGTCAGTGACCACGCAAGTCATTGCCTCCACTTTACTTTATTGTAATGTGCTATGATGTTACTATGGTGACACTCTTATGATATCCCTTTGCTCTTTTGGTGCCCTCTCAGTGGAAACTATAATGAGGTGGTTTGGCAACAGAATTTTTTTGGGATTTTTCTCTCACACCATTGAAGACCAACATAGCTTTCCTCTTACAGGAAATGCATAAAGCATGAACTGAAAATGATAGAAAGTAATTTGCACTGACTTAGGCAAAGAATGTGAATGTTATTAATTCTACGTCAAACTACCCAGAAATATTCTCTTCTTGTTCCCAGTTCTAGGAGATGGCATCCCAAGGGATAGTGAGGCTTCTAGATTTAGTGTGGAATGTAACACCTGTTGAGGGCTAGGGTTTCTTACTCTCATGAGGGAGGGGCTATATGAGGGTGATGTGAGAACTATGTGCTGGAAAGAAACTATGTGCTCCAAAAACAAGCACTGTGCTAAGCACATTACATGCATCCTTTCAGTGAATCCATACAACCACCTATATTACTTACCCCATTTTATAAAATGAGGTAACAGACACAGCTAATATGGACCCTTCAGACACTGAAGCCCATTCTCTTAATTACCATGCCACTCTGTCTCCCTAAAATGCATCTTTCAGGTGTTCCTGGCTTTTTTCTTTTCCCTGGAAGAACTTGGAAGTGAGACTCATGAGTGCCTTCATCCAAAATCCTTAGACTTATTTCATAGCTGTCTGGAGAGATTTATCTGAAACGGCTTAAAATCTGACAGCTTCATCTTGGACAAACATACCCTTAGAGCCTTTTCCACTGCTGTATCAGGACATAGCAGCAATGGTCATGAGACTTGAAATCAATGTCACAATCTTTTTGGTTGTGTAATCTGGGGCAAGTCAATTCTTCCAGCCTTAGTTACTTCACCTGTGAAATCAAAAAGGCAAAAACTGTCCAAAGGCCAGAGAATATCCAGTTGCTTTCATTATCTATTTTTGCTCACTTTAGATTTTGGGTCTAAGATGTATGAGGATGTGCTCTGGACCTAGAGTGACAGATCCATGATTGCCCTTTTATAATGTGGCAAACAGAGTTAGTAACCTCTCAAAACATTTTATCCGGCAAAAAGTTCATTTTTGTCTTCTTATTGTCTTTTGAGTTATAGCTTCAGGCATTGCTTTGGCAGCTCCTTCAGGTGAACTTTCTCCATTAATAAGTGAACAAAAATCATTACATTTCCTTTAATCTCTAGCCCAGCATTTGGGATCCCAGCCCTTATCATCTAACTGCACAGGTAGTCCCCATACCAACTAGATTAACCTTGGTTTCCAGGACACATCTAGCACTTTTCTCCCTTCCTGTATTTTCTAGGTTCTCTGTACCTGAAATGACTTTTCTACTCCCAACAGTATCCATCATCTTAAAGTCCAGCT
Source organism: Hyaena hyaena (assembly GCF_003009895.1). Lineage (NCBI taxonomy): Eukaryota > Metazoa > Chordata > Mammalia > Carnivora > Hyaenidae > Hyaena > Hyaena hyaena. Next base: position 120,624 of record NW_024082556.1, read on the forward strand.
CAAATGCCACATTCCTCCCTGAAACTCCCCAGAGTCAATACCATCTCAAATTAATCTTTCTTTTCTCTATTCTCCACAGCGATGTATTGGCCTTTTCTATACTATCCCCCCATAGTCTTCTTTATATTATTGCTAGGTGTATTTCTCTTATCATTCTTATTAGGTTGTAAGTACATGGAAGGCAAGACCCAGGGCAGCCTACCGCATGACAGTGGCAGGGGAAGTGAGAGGATTTCAGCTATGGGTTTAAGTCACACTGCCAAGTCTAAAACCTGTATACATGATGTACTAGCTGCATGACCTTGGGTAAGTTCCTTCTCCTTTCTGGTCTATAATATCTTCACCTGTATTTACTGCTTAAGGACCTTGTGAGAATTAAATGATATATTCCACATAAAGTACTTAGCAAGTACCTGACATATTGTAGGTGCATACATATCTTTTATACACGCGCACACGCACACACACACACGCACACACACACACACACACGTACACACACATCTGCTTTGTTTAAATTGCCATTATGTCAGTGCTTAGGAGGATGTTAAGTATTTTCAATACTTACAATGAGTTCTTGTCATTAATTATTTCAACAAATATTTGAGTGCCTTATTAGTGTGTTCAGGCTGGTATAACAAAATACCATAGGCTGGCTGGTTTAAACACTAGACATTTATTTCTCACAGTTTTGGGGACTGAGAAGTCTAAGATTATGATGCTGGCCAATTTGGTTCCTGGTGAGAATCTTGTTGGCTTACAGATGGCTGCCTTCTCCCTGTGTCCTCACATGGCAGAGAGGACAATCTCTCTTTTCTTGTTTCTTTTTATAAATCCACTAATATCATCATGAGTGTCCTACCCTTATCACTTCATGTAACCCTAATTACCTCCTAAAGACTCCGTCTCCAAATACCACCACACTGAGGGGTAGGGCTTCACCACATACATTTGGTAGGCAGAAGGAGGTGAGATATAATTCATTCCATAGCAAGTATCTATACATTTACTGATCTAGTCCAGGGATAGAGTAAGAAAGAAAATAGATAAAAATCCATGAAGTATGGAATTTACTCTCTAATGGAAAGAGTAAGACAGTGTGGTAGACAGAATAATGGCCCCCCAAAATGTCCACATCTCCATAACCTGTAAGGACATGGGTTGCAGATAGAATTAAGGTTGATAATCAGCTGATTTTAACACAGGGAGGTAATCCTGGATTATTTGGATGGGCTTGGTGTAATCCCAAGGGCCTCTATAAATGGAAGAGAGTAGGAAGCAGAAAGGCCATAGTGATGAAAATGAGGACCTGACTACTGGAGCAGGTTTTGAAGAAGGAGAAAGGGAACCCCAGGCTGAGGTACATGGGCAGCCTCAAGACACCAGTAAAAACAGGGAAACTGATTCTCTCTCCCCTATAGACATCAAAAAGGGACGCCACCCTACTGACACCTTGAGTTTAGCTTAATGAGAGCTGTATGGAACATCTAACCTCTAGAACTATAAGATAATAATTGCACATTGTTGTCCATTGTTAAGTTGGTGGTACATTGCTACAGCAGTCATAGAAAACCAACACATGCAGAAAACAGAAAACAAATACAGGCAACATATATATTGTGTGTTAGATGGCAATGAATTCTATGGAGCAAATTGGAGCAGGGAATAAGGATAGGGAGTGTTAGAAGGGGGAGGTGATTATAATTTTCAGTAGAGTTGAAAGAGGAGCCCTCTGGCAACCTTTAAGCAAAGAGCTGAAGGAGGGGAGGTAGGAAGCTGTGAAGAAACTGAGCAAAGAATGTTCCTGGCAGAAGTCACAGTAAGTTTAAAGGCTCTGTTTTAACTTACCTGGCATTCCTGGGAACCAAAACGGTAGTGTGCATGAAGCAGAATTTGTGATGAAGAAATTAGGAGATGAAGTCAGAGGTAAAGAGGTGCCTATTTGTGTTGGTCTTACTATGAGTAAGACAGGAAGCCCAAGGAGGATTTCAAGTAGAGTGACAATATATGATGTAACTTTTACTGGAATCACATTGGCTGCTCTATTGAGAATAGCATATCTGGGGGGCAAGGTGGAGGCAGAGGGGGCAGTTAGATTATTGCACTAGTCAGGCTATAGGTGTTTGTAGCTTGGAATGCGGTGGTGGAAAGAGATCCGTCAGCTTTTAGAGATCTTTTGAAGGTAAAACCAATGAGATTTGCTAATAGACAAAATAGAAAAAGAGAGAAGTCAAAGATGATCCCATGGCTTGGGGTTTTAAGCCAATGAAAGGTTGGAGAGGCCATTCACCAAGATGGGGAAGATAACCATGGAAGCCAGTTGGAGGGAAAGGATGGGTGCAGTTTGGATGGACTTTTGGTACCTGAATCCTCCCCTCCCCCCATCTTTCCCTTCAGATTGCTTTCCCTACAAGCAAAGAACCATACACATGAGGAATAATAGCCAGTGGGAAATAGTATCTTGTTCAACTCAAGATGGAGCCACTTTGCTATATAACACCTATGCAGAGCTCTGATACAAGCTGGATTGGAGAATGAGGTGTAGCCCAGTATGCTACAGAGTGAATATCTGTGTCCTCCCAAAATTCATCTATTGACTCCTACCCCCTAGAGTGATGGTATTGGGAGATGGAGCTTTTGGGAGATGATCAGTCATAAGGGTGGATGCCTTATGAATGGAATTAGTATCTTTGTAAAAGAAGCCTAAGAAAGCTCCCTGCCCCTTCTGCCCTGTGAAGACATAGTGAAAAGTTGTCTATGAGAAACAGGGTCTCACCAAACACTGAATCTGCTGGCAACTCGATCTTGGACTTCTCAGCTTCCAGAACTATGAGAAATACATTTCTGTTGTTTGGAAGCCCTGAGCTTTGTTGTAGTAGCCTGAACATATGAAGACACAAGAGGACCAAGGAAGGCTTGAATCCAAATGCTGGCTTTTCAGAGAAGATTTGGAAGGTTGAGCCATCCTTCTCCAGCCCACTATGTCACAAGCACAGAAGTTAGGCCAGAGATTGGGCCAGAGCTAGGGCACCATTCCTCACACTGACCCCACTCACTGATGAAAGTTAGCCAAGAAATACTGAAGACTCTCTCCCAATCACAAGATTTACCATTTTGTCTCCAGGGAAGAAGTCACTAAGGAGATGGAAGTGAAATAAAAAGTCTCGGGGCGCCTGGGTGGCTTAGTCGGTTAAGCGTCCGACTTTCGCTTAGGTCATGATCTCTCGGTTCGTGGGTTCGAGCCCCGCATCGGGCTCTGTGCTGACTGCCAGCTCAGAGCCTGGAGCCTGTTTCAGTCTGTGACTCCCTCTCTCTCTGACCCTCCCCTGCTCATGCTGTCTCTCTCTCTCTCTCTCCTAGAAAAAAAAAGTCTCTCTCTTCCCTATTGCCAAAGAGAGAGGCAGAGACAGCTCCATTAATGTTTATTGATTAGAACTAAATGCCCTCTTCGCCCTAAGCATGCCCTGCTCATCTGTGCCCTGGATCACAAGCCCTATCTCCAAGGGCAGAAGTTGGATCTCAATGTTCTGCTTTCATTTCTGACCCAAGAAACCTCATTTTTCCTCTCCTGACAGGACAGAAAAGATCCTGCAACAGGAATTGTTAGGCAGGCAACAGACTTCTCAATTAGGGACGCGTGAGTGAAAGGGAAGGAAAATGAAAGGTAAACTGGGGTAATTAAGATTACATCATCATCCTGATTGTTCTGGATGATGAAGAGCTTTCTCATTGCCACGAGGCCAAAAGGACAAAAGGAGCTTTAAAATCAGGGACTAGGGTTTGAGGTAGTTTGGAAATGAAATTGCATTACCCAATAATGAACAGAATCATTGCTTACTGTCTGTGTATTTGTATCTAACCATTCCCCCTCCCTCATGTTTGAGTTTTATATTCACAATCTCCAACATCTTTTTACTGCCCAAGTGACACAGAATTAAATAGAATCAGTTAATCCAGTATTGATATCATTAGACCATGAATATTTGACTACTGAATATTTCTTTATTTACAATATTATAGAAATGACTGGATATTGCAGATGTGTGTGGTTTTCGAAGTTCTCATTTAGTGGTCGTGGAAATCACTTTAGGGGGAAAGATATTTTCTTCACGTATCCTAATTCCTAATTAATATAATTCAGGAATAAAAAGATGTGGAAGACATTATTTTCGTTAGGAAGCTTATCTTTAATGACTCCTACTATGAAGAACCCTTTATGTTTACTTTACTTTCAAGACCTCCCTGCAAGGTAGATATTGCTCTCCCAATTTACAGAGGAGAATACTGAAGTTTAGAGGTCACAGATCAAGATCACACAGTAGAAAGTCGCAGGGTGTGACTGGGCTTCAAAGTAGTCCCACTACTCCCAGCTTGTCCGAGAAAATCCGCCAGAATCTAAGAGTATTTTCCAACGATTATTGCTCCCCTCTGTCAGTGTTTTTTACCATAGTATTTTTCAACAGGTCAGAGAATCCTGGAGAAGGTGATTTCCCCTTAATAGGTGCCTTGGCCCTTGCGGACCGGGAACGTGTCCTTTCCGATCCGGTATCTCCCTCGCAGCCCTGGTGAGAGGACCGCCGTCTTTCCCCCAAGGTGGGGAGCGGACTTAGCCCGCCCATTCCCCACCTCTGCAGGAGACAAGTTGAGCCTCCAGGCCACCTGACTTCTCTCCCCAACGCAGCTGCCATTCCGAGGGCGGCCGCCAGGAGTCCCCGCTCGGCGACCCGCGCCACAGCCGCGCGCTGGGCGCCTGTGGGGGCTACTTGGGAGCAGCGGCTGGAGCTCGAGCCCCGAGCTCGCTCGCCCGCGCGCTCCTGGAGACCGCGCGCGCTCGCCCCTCGCCGCTCGCCCCGCGCCCGCCGCGTGGATCTGCCAGCGTCGCCCGGCCGGTCCCCGGCTCCCCTTCTCCTCTGGCGCCGCCTGCGGCTGACCCGCCCGGCGCAGGGAGCCGACCGGGCCGCGGGCTGAAGGTAAAAGCCCAGGGTGAGTGAGAGCCCGCGCCGGGTGAGGCGAGGTGGCGCCACCCGGCAGCTGCTCGCCCGGGTGGCGCCCGGGCGGGGGTGCGGGGCGCACCTGGGGGCGGGCGCAGATGGGGTGGGGGTGGGGGTGGGGGGCGGCTCCGCGGCCGGGATCCGCGTCAGACCCCTGCCCCGCGGCGCGGCTCCGGCCGGCCCCTCTCGCGCGCCCTTCGCGGGCGGGAACGAGCGTCCAGTCCCCAGCCCGGGCTCCGGGGCCTTGACTGACTCAGGAAAATCCACCTCCCCGCGGGGCACAAGTGCGTCCCGGAGCCGCCCGGCATCGCGGGGGACTGCGGCGTGCGCGTGGGGCCGCGGGGGGGCGGGAAGACAAACTTTAGCGAAAGTGCGCCTGGGCGGGAGCTCGGCGCTCGCGGCGTGTGCGGAGGCTCCACGCGGGCTGCGCGGGGAAGGGAAGCCCGCTCTGCCGGCCCGCTCGCCCCCGGCGCCGTCCGAGCTTCGCGGAGGGAGCGGGTGGGGAAAGGACCGACGCAGCCTCGCCGACCCCTTGGGCCAGCAACTGTCAAACATCTGGAATCCAGCCCCTCCCTTCCCCGGCGCCGAGGAAGGTGAAAAGCCCTCAACTTTCCTTTGATTGTCCTTGCCTCGGGACCCCTCTCGGAATGGAAAAGGGCCGGCCCCCGGTGCCGGGCAAGTGAGTACCGGAGACCCCCGAGCCTCTCAGGCTCCCCCTTCACCCACCTTCCTGACCGCCTCCCAGACGTCCTCCCCGCAGGGACCACGCCACAGAGCCCGTGGAGATCGGGACGAATGGCCTTTTGTTTCTCCGCGTCTCCCCTATTGTTTGCCTTTGCAACATCTGGCGGGGCTCGCGGGGAGCAGGACGCCCCCCGTGCCCTGGCCGCCCCCGCCCCCGCCCCCACGCCGGCCCCCACGGCCGCCTGCGGCCGGGGATCCCGACTTGGGAAGGAGAGGAGCCCGGCCCCAGCGAGGCCGCCGCACCCAGGCCTTTGCGGTTAGAGGGCGGAGGGAAAGTTGCAGCCTCCCCGCCTCCTCCGCCGCCTGTGGCCCGGGGCGCGTTTGTCGGATCTCAGCCCCGGCGCGCGGCGAAGGGCGCAGTCCCGGAGAGGGGCCGCTTTCCCGAGCCTGGAAGCGCCCTTCCGCCCCTGACCAGGGTGCCCTTCCGTGGTTCCTGTGGATTTAAATCTCTGCCTCAAGGCCTGTAGCCGGGCTGCTTCCTGGGCAGCGGGAGAGGATCAGGGCTCTCCTGGTGGACAGAAAGCCGGGGTTCAGGGGTCTGCGAGTTTCCAAGGGCCTGAGGACAGACGACGATGGAGAAGGAAATAATGCAGCTTTGCCTAGACATAGTGGTTAGGTGGGTTTGTCCCGATTAAACGTGGAGCTTTGACTTGGGGTACGGCTTTCCAAGTTTAAATCCCAGGTCCCCTCTCAGCATTTAGAAAAAGCGAACCATGAGGACACAGCACGGACGCCATCAGGAAAGCGTCCAGGCTTCCAAGTGCCTTCGAACCAGCAGCTTGGCACTGCCTCCTAGGTCCCCCGGGGGTGCGCCGGCTAGATGATGGGTGGCCCTGTTTCTGTGCCTTCCCTCACAAGTTAGATGCTCACACACCGGGTTTCTTCTTACTGGGGAGCATTAAAGCGGTAGGGCAAGGCGAAGTAGCTACATTCGAGAAGGCGGAGATCCCCGGAGGGTGCCGGGAGAGTGGTTTTGCCTTGAGCGGAGGCCAAAGCCTGTGCACCTGTTAGAACCCATGCAGGCTCATAGCTTTACATATAGTGGTGTTACCAGCTTTTTCTGAGGGAGGCCCAATCGTCCCTATTCCGAGGAGGTTCAATTACACTCTACCTTTTGATCCTTCCCCCAAGTTGGGGGGGGGGGTGAGGAGGAGGAGGAAGCTTCCGTCGGAACGCTTGTGACCTATGTACCCACTCAAGCATTTTAAGTGGGAGCTGTGCCCTTGGCTCTCCACAGTTCCAAGAGTCTTTCCTTTACCTGATCTAGTAGAAATTTGACTTCCATTCAATAAATAAAAACAAACGAGACTGCTAAGTCAGGAAGGCCGACGCAGAGCACTTTCTCTTGTGATTTCTGGATATTACCAGTGGTACCACCAAAAAAGAAAAGCAAAATTTTTGAAGCACTGGAAGGATCTTTACAAACATTTCATTATGAAAATGATGCCTAAGGAAGGATTCCTTTGAAATTTCGCAGCAGTAGCAGCAGGAGAAAAGCAACAAGGCGGACCTGGGTCGCCCAAGAAATGCCCAAAGGCATCATTAACAAAGTGAAAGGGCAGTGTTTGTCCCTGTCTGCTCCAGTAAGTAAAACAGGGTAATTGTAGTGGAAGATAAGCTTGTACAGTTTCTTTAACTTTAGAATTAACCATCCTCCCTCTCCCGCCAAATCATTGCAGAGGGGGAAAAGACCAGAAAATACAGACAGGTGAAAATGAAGACAGAAGGAAGGGGAATATTATAGACAAGGCTCCAGTGGGCAATCTTATCCAACGATTTCCTTGGATAAATTTCTGGAGATCGTATAGCTAGATTGAAGGGGTTAACACACTTTTTAGAATATTTAAGATTGTCATATCGTCCTGTAGGAAAGGTGTGACACTTTACCTTCTCTCTAACAATATACAGGAGGATTTTTTCCCTTGCATCCTGCACCCTACTCACACTCTATGTTATAATCGCTCTTTTTTCATTTCTGTGGGACCGATGGAAGGAAAGTATGTTCTTGTCTTCTTTTGCATTTCTTTAATCACAAATGAGATTAAGCATTTTTCCTGTTGTCTGTTAGAGGTGCTCTTCATAAAAGCATACTGTTCTGACTTCTGACCCTACCCGTGTAATCAGACAATCTTTGTTAACGCAGAGTGCAAATTCTCTTCCCTCCAGTATGGCTGGCATTTGGCAAGACTGTGACCATAAATTACTAAAATAATTGACATGATCTCAGTAGAGTTATTAGGTAGACTACGCAAAAGCATTATGAGAAAAATTCTTGGAAAATACCAAGTGTATACTTACAGCTCGGTAACATGCATGCCCCAATTTCTTTACAGTTTATGGTGCCCCTCCCCCCTTTTTTCATTTAGAACAACTCTGTTGAGGAATTGTTTTTTACTATCTCATTTTATTCCTTCCACTGGTAACCAGTATGTCATAATTCACAACTTTTAATTTTTGGCTGAAATTTACCCGAGTTTTTTTTTTTTTTTTTTAAAGACTCTCTCTGTTTGGCTTTAACATTTGAGCCTTGTACTTGAATGAACCTTGAAACGAAACAGTTTAGTAACTGGCTTTTGAAACAATAGCCGGAGAGGTTTCTGAAGGGCGGAACCAGGTACATTTGTGCATTTGTGTAGCCATAAATCACTATGTTAATTCTTGCTTGAGGTTCAGGTTTCTGAAATGGGGTGTAGGAGAAAGAGGAAGAGAAAATTAATTTCAGTTAGATGATGAATTTATACAGATGAAGGATCGCACAAGAAAATGTAGGTAAATAATCTAGGTAATCTGGACACAAAACAACTTCTAAAAAGATAAACTATAGTGAAGTGTCATGTATTATTATTATAACTAGTTTACTTAATAGGCAGAATTTTCTTTTACTTAATTACTTAATAAGAATCTTATTGGGAAAATTCAATGTGAAAATCAATGTGAAATATGACTGTAGGTTCTTCATCTCAGGCATTTAAAAAAACACAGAAAAACAATGAAAGGCAGATATTATACTTTTCTGCAGCATTTTCCATGCCTTCTTAGTCAAATCACATGCAGCAGGAATTAATCATTGGCTCTCAAAGGTCGAATGAGAGCTTAATGGCTATCTAATTCAACCATCTAGTATCATTGGGGGTCTTTATTCTCTTAAAATAATAAAAACTTTGCATCATTTCAAACAAACCAAACTGAGAAGCAAATAGGCTAGGAATTTCAACTTTTTTTGTTCCTTTTTTGATAAGGACAGGAAGAAAAAAGGAGGGTTTTAACTTTATGAGAGCTTTTATAAGCTTTAACAAGCTAAATTTTCATGGAGTAAACAGCCTTGGCAGCAGGAGGGTTAAGTCATTGAGATGTTACATTGTGCAGCATTCTCTGGTCTATATCCATTGGCTTGGTGAAGTTCAGAGGTGGTAGAGCAAAGCAAGTACAAAATAGCAAAAGGAAAGGGGAAGAAAACAGTAGAACATAAAGAGGATCTTATTCCTTTAAAACTGTCTTCAGAACTTTCTAACAAGATTCATGGTACCCAGGGATGGTTGGCATCACCTCTCTTGGAAAGGTGGATATAGCTGATGTCTCAAGGCCGACTTTACAGACAATAAACCTTGCATAAATCTGCCACTCCAATGGAGAATAGCCCAATAATTCTTAAAAAAGAAGATGGAGAAGGAGATATTGGAGAGAAATGGAATTTTAATTCTAAGAATATACCTTATTCCTTCCTGAGTAGTAGTGTTAATTTATAAAAGTAGTAGAAACATCTTCTGAGTTCCAATCGAATGATCTCCCAGGCACAGCGACTGTATTTCTTATCTTTCAGGAAGTTGTATATCCTGTAGAAATATCTCCTCAGTTCTAGGTTGCTCACCTGGGAGACCATAGCTCCTGAGAAGTTCATTCCATCCTCTTCTATCTGTTTCGAGTCTTCGTTTCCTTTCTCCTCTTCCTCCAAGCATTGTTCCAAGTGGTGCATCTGCCAATCAAGTCTGATTTGAATTTGTTGCAGGTATTTCTTTTTCCAAGTGGATTTGATGGTGTACTGTGTAAAGATGTTGAAGGCGTGTGTGGACATTTCATAGAAGGCCTCCTTGAGGTACCTTTCCCCAGGTGGGATGTATGATTGGATGTCTTGGGGAAACTCAAAAGCCCCGGTTTCTCCTAGGCACTCTACAGGAAATGAATTGTTCATACTGTTGAGAAGTTTCAGGTTTTGCCAGGTGACTTCCCTCAGGTGAAAATGCAGCAAGTTACAGTGCAGAGAGAGGATGCCAGGGATGAATAGACTTACAAGGCATGCAGGCCACAAACACTTTTGAATCACATCAGGATTAGTGCTCATTTTTTTCCTAAGCTAAAAATCCAGACTCCAGATTGACAGTGATGTTTTAGGTCTTAAGCATTCCATCGTGTGCCTTTTATATACCTGAATATCTTCAGTAGGGAGGAGTTTTCTCATTCGTCATTTTATGGCTCTCAGGGTTTCGGCCCCTTTCCTTTGCCTCTGAGGCTTGTTTTGACTTTGTGTGACTATGTTGACTTTGGAAATGCTGATTTTTTTTCTTTAAAGTGAGCAAAGTATTACCGTTGCATTTCCTTAGTTGCTTGGATGACCCATCCCAGTACTATAGGATTGTCCCAGCATGATTGATTATTACATATCTCTATTACATAAGAGAGAACGATCCTTGAAAAAAATGTTTTTTGTATCTGGCCGTATAGCCAAACATCTCTCATTGAGTTGATCATAGACAATGACCAAATGACTGTAATTATTTGATTCCAAGTCTACCAGAACATAACATAGCATAGGCTTTTCTAATCTTGTTAAATTAAGCTTCTGTATTTGGATATTTTCTCTTTTTATTTTATTTTCCTGGGTCTCAGAAAAGATGAAAACAGAGTTGGTCAACTGAGCAAGGAACTTAATAGATAGAAGAGAAAGCTGGCTTGGTTTTCTCTTGTCAGTAGAAAATGTTGGTACTTTCCACCTATCCTTTCCTTTAGTTAAACCAGCACATCCCATGGCTGCAAAACACTTCACACACCTCTGATACTCGTCACGGAAGTCCTCTAGGGAGTTGTATTTTGGGAAGTATTTTTCTGCTACATTACCTGCTCTCTGGTAGTATCATGAATTTTCCTTTTTTAGTTATGGTTTAGACAGCATTTTAAAATTTGTGCTTGGCTATCTTTTCTTCTTATTTGGAGGTTCTGGATGCTACAGAGGTTTCTGTTTTATTTTTTCCTGAGGAGGTACTTCGCAGCTGGACCACTAACACCCCGATAATGATAGCTATCCACCATTTATGGTTTTCACTTTGTTTGATCAAAAGTAACCTTCTCTGGTTATGGTCAAGGCAAATGCATTCCTTTGTCCAGGAAAGTGAATGGGATGTCATTAAACAAGTCTGGCTTAATTATCATTTTTAAAAAGGAATATATTCATTTTTAATAAAGTCATTTTAAAATAGTAAGCAAACACAGTTCCACAAATATGACAGACCTTGGAAACTTAACTTTAAAGTTCTTATCTAAACCGGTTGGTTGTACCAAAGGCACACTGTGGACAAGCGGGATTTTTTAAAATCCTGGCTTTTTGGACAGCTCTCCTCTGAGAAGCAAACTTACTACTTATATTACTCCACGTGTGCTCTCTCCAAATTCTGATTTCACGGATCTTATGAGGTGACTAACTTAGAAAAATAATTTGGAAAATGAGCCATTTTTATGTTTTATAATTATGAGATTATAAGTTGACACAACCTTCCTAGAGAGCAAAATGGTGATATGTATCAAAAGCCTTAAAAATGTATACACACTGTTTGACTCAGCAGTTCTCCCTCTGGGAATTCATTCCCAATAAATAATGATGGACATCTTTAAAGACTTAGCTGTCAGGAAGTTTATCACAGAAAAAAACTGAAAAGTTTAATTGTTCAGCAGTAGGTAGCTCGTTAAGTAATTCATCAGTAGAAGATTTCTGTGTAAGCATTAAATATTTGGTCACTTGGATAAATTTACTTGGTAGCTTAAAACCAAGTTTACATGGTAGTAGTATATAGAGTCTGATAGCATATATGTTAAATACCTACATATGCATATATGTGCAGAAAAAATCTAGAAGTGTATATGCTACAAATGTTTGCTATAACTAGAAAAATAATTTTTATTTTTAGTGATTTTTATTTTTGCATTTAAAAAAATTTTTTTAATGTTTTATTTATTTCTAGGAGAGAGAGAGAGAGACAGCGTGAGCAGGGGAGGGTCAGAGAGAGAGGGAGTCACAGACTGAAACAGGCTCCAGGCTCCGAGCTGGCAGTCAGCACAGAGCCCGACGCGGGGCCAAACCCACGAACCGCGAGATCATGACCTAAGCGAAAGTCGGACGCTTAACCGACTAAGCCACCCAGGTGCCCCGTATTTTTGCATTTTTTAAATTACCTTGTTTTTTTAGTTTTTTTGAAGTCAGCAAGTATTTAATAAGGCAAGACTAATTTTAAAACAACATACATTAAAAAAGAAAAATTGTTATGCATTTGAAATGTGATCAGTATCTCCTACTTTATTTACTTAAACATCTTAAACATCTCCATTCTAAGGTACTTCCAAAGGAAATATGAATTTACCTGAAGACTCAGTTCCAGTTACACAGAATAATATAGAGTATGGGGGAGTTCAATATACTATTCTTACAACTTGTCAATAATAATATATATGTTTATATGTATACATATATTTGTAATTAAACATACATACAAAGTCTATAAAGTACAAAGCACTTCTGAGGGTCATTCCTGAGGGTCATACAGACTCTATAAAGTACAAAGCATTCTGAGGGTAACTTCTTCTACCCAAAACTTATTACACTGTTCTAGGCAGAACTGCTTGTCCCTCTTTTGGGCTTTTACAATGCTTTGTTCCCTTCATTATGACTTTTTAAAATGGATAATTGTAGGGACGCCTGGATGGCTCAGTCGGTTAAGCGTCTGACTTCAGCTCAGGTCATGATCTTATAACCCAGTCTGTGGGTTCGAGCCCCACGTCGGGCTCTGTGCTGACAGCTCAGAGCCTGGAGCCTGCTTAGGATTCTGTGTCTCCCTCTCTCTCTCCCCTTCCCCCGCTCATGCTCTGTCTTTCTCTGAAAAATAAACTAATATTAAAAAGTTTTAAAATGGACAGTTGTATAAGTGTTGATTTCCCAACATTGCATACTCCCCTTCTGCACCCACTGAGAATGCCTAGACTAGTTTGCACTTATTTGAGACAGTTCAGTCTTACGGATGAAGCTAAGAGACTGTTCAATTGAATTGCTCTGCTAAGAGGTTCTCATAGGTGCTCAGGTGGCTGTAGATTGGCTGTTGTCAAGCATCTTGAGGTTCCCTGTATTTTCTGCGATGTACAGTTTTGTAATTCTATCCTGCTCACCCCATATTTCTTCCCTTTGTAATCATTCCATACCATATCCACATTTATTCAATACTGTATTTTTAGCTAGTATCACATATCAATCACCAGGCCAGGTCTTAAAGATGGAGCAATAAGGTGTATAGCCCATGATCTCAAGGAGGCCACAATTGAAGAAGTAGGCACATTTTGAATTTTTAGTTAGCAGGAGTGATTCATAAGTCTTCCTTATAGCATGGGCCTCATCCCCATGTGCTGTAAATGCTTACTGATGCTGATAGTGACAATATTCATGACAAGAAAGATGATTGACATGCATGTCTTCCCCTTTTCAGCTGTCAGGGTTGCCTGATTTTGCAAATAAAAATACAGAACATGCATGCAATATTTGGAAAGTACCTATACTAGAGAAAAATCATTCATTGTTTACCCCAAATTCAAATTTAACTAGGTGCCCCATATTTTACCTGGTGACCATCTGTGCCATAGAGACTCCCAGTGAGTTCTTAGAGTAGAATTAAGACACGAAGCCCTTTGTAGGAAACCTCCTCAGCTAGCTGTCCACCTCATGCAGGGGCACATTCAGTTGCATTATTCTGTGCTGGCTTTACTTGTATACGTATCCCTGTGTATACAAGGGATACTGCACACTCCAAAGAGGCATCTGCCATACTAAAAGAAAATATTGCATGTGTGTGTTCACACACACACACACACACACACACAATTGCTCTGATCAGAAGCATCATTAGATGATCAGTCATTAGTCTTGCCTCTATTCTGTAAAAGCCATGCCATTTGAGTACATCTCAAAATATCATCAGGAAAATCGATAAGAATGGTCTAAGGAAACATTTTTACCCCCAAATTTTGTCTGTTACAAAATTTAACTATTCCATCTGTCATCAGCAGTCAGTGTGTTGATATACCTAATGATGTTTCCATGATATTTGTGCTTATTTCTCTAGCATGTCTTGAGATGATTTGTATGTGGCCAGGCTTTCCTCAGAGAGAAAGCTGGTTAGCAGGGGCTGCCCTGTTGTTGATGGAAGTGTGTAAAGTCCATGTGGGTTACAAGCCGAATAATAATGGTCAAGACACAATTTGTTCAACAAATGAGGATGAGACATTTCAGTCTAGACAGAATTGCTGTGATTCAGCTCAGGGGCATTTAGTGTTTTCTGGTAAGATTTATTGCTCTCCATGAGAAGGCATGTTTCAAACCAAGGTGAGATTATCCATGTTATTCAATACATGAAAGTAGCTCATTCTATTTGTGGGGTCAGAAGGTGCCTGAGCCTGGTAGAGAGCTCTGAGATGGGGAGCCTTACATCCATACCTGGGAGTACCTCCACCACGGGTCACCACAAAGTTGTGTGCAGCTTTTTGAGCTCCAGACCAACTCTGAAGCTCCATCTTAGTGTTTTGCTCATTCTTACTACCTCCCATATTGGGGTCAGCCTCTCTCATGTTCTTGTAGTCCCCTTCTTGGCTGTTCTTTTCATGATAGAAATTTCATGATATGTAGAAATTTATAGTGACTATACAAGTAGCACCTGGATGTGTCTTCATAGTAGAAATTCAAACACTTCAAATAAAAGTGCAAGCTCTGCTTACCAGTTCAGCCTCATGCCACAGCACTCTCCTCCGTGATAACTAGTTACTCGTTTGTTACGTGTCCTTGTTTGATGACTGTCTCCCCACTAAGCACCAAGTTCTGTGAGCACAGTGTAACAGCTGGCTTGTTTGCAGTCCTCTCTTGAATATCCCAGTGGGACCCACGGTGATTGAGAGAGACCTGTATAACTTCCGTGGATATATGGCAGTGGGAAGACTTGTATATGTTTTTGAAAATTGCCAAAAGAAGATTATAAAAATTATAATGTGCTTTGAAGTTTAGTCCTGTAAGTGTATCTTCTGACTATGTATTTGATATCGCTTGCGTATAATCTAACAAATCTACATTATAAACCTTTCATGAACACGAGGCCCCGGGACAAATGGGTCACTAGACCTGGACCAAACAGATCCTGGTGCCTTTCACAGTGCCTGGCTCAAAGCAGGGGCTCAATAATTATTTGTTGGATGACTAAAAGAATGAAGCCATGTCTCAATGACAGGGAAATCATTTGGTGGTTTAGTTAGGGTTATAGGAGGACAGTGTCAGGTGTTGGGGAAATTGAGAAGTTCACAGAATGGTGGGTATAAGAAGTTCACAGAATGGTGGGTAGTGGGTAGTGACTCAGACCTCCATTGCTTTATCTGGGATTCCCCATGGCTAGTTAGGTCACGAGCACAGTCATACCTCTAGTCTAGTAGTATCATATAGTTTTAAGTCATTTGGGTGACTCATGTATCTAACCCCCCAGGCAGTTATTCAGTATTGTATCCATGGCATCTCTTACATAAAGACACTTGTGATTCTTATGATTTTAACATTTGCCATGTAAACAAAACTGCTGAGAGGTTCAAGACCATTCCTTCCCACCTCCTTCCTCCAGTGCTGCCACTTTTTTGTATTAGATGCTCCCAGTAGCTTTGTTTGTTTGTTTGTTTTATTTTTCATTTGTTTGTTTTTATCCTATCACTCTTAAAGAGGCTCTTTAGACAGACTTATCCTTGAATCTCTTTTATAGCCCTGCTGTAGATGGTGAACGTAGTAATTTCTGCACAGGAACAATTTTAGCCCTTAGGAAGTGATCCCTGATAAAAAAAATTTACCACGTGAAGTAAATGTTTAAGTAAATCTATATCCACCAACAGTAAAACCTATCCTCAGTTTCAGGATTAGCAGAACAGCTTCCCCCTGTTTCCTTGTTTCATTTGGTCCATTCAAACCCTAATGGGACTTTCACTTCCAAGATGGTAGTAAACATTCCAGATGAGAGCTGTCACCTACCAGAATAACCCTCCCCTTTACTCGCCGGGTAAATGTGGATTTCTTCCCAGACTACATCCGAGAGTGCCTGTCGTCTGGGAAGAAACAGCAAGAGTGGAGTAATGTGATGGGCAGAGAGGCCCTCTGGTCTTGGGTAAATATTTTAAAAAGCAGTTGCCATTGCATACATGAGGGCAGTGTCTTCTTTTAATTGCTGTCAGCCTGCATTTGGTCATAGGTTTCCTGACATTTATGAATAACAAAGAAGGACCTTATTATGGGAAAATTGAAGTGGACTTTTCTTAGACTGACAGAATACTCACATACCCCAAATTTTAGGATTTCTTTAGTGTCTGAGCAATACTCAGATACTGTCTAGGAAGAATCTCTTGGAGCCCAGGGGGTGGGGGAAGGGTCTCTTCTTGCCAAGAACCCTGTCCTTGGTAGACTGTGAAGTGCATACTCTAAATCATAGAATGTAAGGTTGGAAGGACACTTAGACATAGACCATTGGGGTCAGATGAAGTGAAGTGACTTGTCCAAGGTCACAGTGTTACTTGGGGAAAAAGTCAGATTGCCATATAGGTCCTCTGATCCAACACTGTCAAAGTAATAAGCCTTTCACCGGCTTGCAGAGAATTTTCTTCTCTCCGCCTCTACTGAGAGGAGCAGACTTCCTGCAGTCAAAGGAGAGGGGATTGTGGAGGCTGGAGGCTGGCACTGCATGAGGCCAGGAAGGAAAGCCATAACTGAAGCTCTTTCTGGTGCTTCCCAAGGGCTTCTCAGCTCTGTGGGGAAGGCAATAGCAGAGAAGGAAACCCTCAGTTCAGTCTGCCACCTCTAGTATTTCTCAAAGTTACCTAGAATTCTACAGATAATAACCGACTTCCCAGATTCATGGGTCAGTTCTGGCATAGAGAAATGGCTTGGAATGAGTTTCCTGAGAGATTTCTTGCATGTCTGAAATTAATGTGTTTATATGTTCATTTACTTGTGCCTCCAATGCTCAACACATAGTGTATGTTCAATAAATATTTATTGAACAAGTAGGTATGTCTTTCACTATTTTATCTTATGAGTGTATTTTAATTTAAATTGAATTTCAGCTCCATTTAGCAGCCTCTTGGTAGAACTGTGTAATTCTGAGCAGGTCACTTAAACTTTCTGTACTTCGTCTGTAAATAGGGACAATGAGAACCTCCTGTAGAAGGTGGTTGTGGATATAAAAATTGCTGAGAATGGTGCCTTGTACATAGCAAGTGGTCAACAAATGATCCTTATCATCATTGTCGTCGTCATCATCATCATCATCATCATCATCATCATCACCTATCGCCTACAGTGTGAGACACAATGCCAAATTCCAGGAATACAAGGGCAGAAAAGACAGAAAAGATCCTTGTTCTTGTAGAGGTACCTGGAGACAGTGATAACTGAGCTGAATCTTGAAAGGCAAGAACTGATGGAACTTTGAATTAGGACAGTGATAGTAGGTATGGAAAGGAAGTATCTATGGGATAAGATAGGCCTGTCTTGATGATTGATTGGGAATCAAGGGCTGAGAAAGAGGAAATAGCCCAGGAAAGAGCCCAGTGTTCTAACTAGGTATATGGTTGTGCTGCTGACTAAGACGTAGTGTATGAGAGGAAGAGCAGGCTTAGGGGAGCAACCGGGTGAGTTTTATTATAAATGAGTTGCTTTGAGTTGTCTATGGGATAGCCATGTACACATATCCATCTAGCATTTGGATGTGTGGGACTAAATGAGGATAGGAGCCTGATCCAAGTGGGAGAGATAGATTTGAAAGTATGAGCAGAAGCTCTCAATGGTAATTTAATTAGTTTGTCTAAAGAAAACATGTAAGGTAGGAAAAGAAGTGTGAGCCAGTATCTGAATCTTAAGAATCACCTGTGTTTAAAGAGTAGGCAGTGGAAGGGGAAACTGACAAGGATGGTCACAGAGGCCTGGGAAGAATGAAGTATTTTGACTCTTTAATTGTCTCTACCTCTTTGCCTAGATGACTCCTCCATTAATCTCAGGCAGCCATTCCCAATTATAATGTATTTGCAATCACTGATATAGGCCTAATCCCATTTTATAGATGAACTATTTGAAGGTTCGAGAGGAAAATTAATTGATTTAAGCCTACAGTCAAAGTCTTTATGCTCTTCCAGCATATGCCTTCCATGAAATACATCTTGTGGCCTGGTATGTATCTGCGAGACTTTGGCAGATGTCACCTGGATTGGAAATCAGTTTAGTTATTTCACTTCAACCGTTTGGGGCTATAGTTTCTGAGAGATACATTGGTTTCCTAAGACAACCATAACAAAATTTCCCAAATAGCATGGTTTAAAACAACAAATTTATTCTCTTACTGTCTTGGAGTCTAGAAGTCTAAAATCAAAAATGTCATCATAGCTATTTTCCCTCAGAGCTTCTAGGGAAGAATCATTTCTTACCTCTTCCAACTTCTGGTGATTGCTGGTAATTCTTGATGTTCTTTGTCTTGTCGAGGTATCACTCCAGTCTCTGCCTGCATTGTCATATGACATCCTCCATGTGTCTATGTCCCTGTGTGTCTTTCAGAAATTGCCTTTAGGTATTTTCTGGTAACAATCTACATAGTTTTATTATTAATAACAGAAGACACTATTTGTTTAGCAGTTGCTAAGTATCAGCTGTTTATATCAATTATCATTATTTCTCACAGCCACAATACAATGAAGATGTTATTATCCTTAATTTAAAGAGGAGGAAATGGAAGCTTGGAAATATTAAGTGGCCTGACCAAGATCACATAGCTAGAAATGTACAAAATCAGGATTTTAGCCTAGGTCTGTCTGAGGCCATTTTGTGTTTTTTCACAATCTGGGATTTAGGGTTGTAAAAGGCTTGGTGTAAAATTTACTGTGTGTATCTATGCATTAATAGCCTATTTCATTCCCAAAAGAATTTGAAGAAGCTTATAAAATATATGCAATACAAGAGAATACAAAGTATTTAAAGAAATCAGAGTTGAGGGTAAACGTGTACAAAAAAATGAGAGGAACCTAAGAATGCATGTCATGATGTCCAGTGTCATTAGTGCAGAGGATTGCAAATCTGTCCTGGGCTTTCTAGAAGCAAAGAGGAAATGTGATCTGTTAAAGTAATCCAAAAGATAAAACCATCAGCAAAGCTAAATCTTCAGAAGAAACAAAGCTTTTCTTGGTACTGAGTCCTGGGAGGTGTTTATCCTATGGGCCTTCAAGAAGAGAGCACTATGGAATTTCTTGAGTAAAGACCCTAGCAAACCTCCTTACAGGAGTGACTACCACCACATGCATTGCAGAAGTGATTCTTGTAACCTCCCTCTGTGTAGGTACATGTCACGTTGCTAGTGTGAAGTTTCTTGGCAGGCATTCTGCAGGGACTTATTTTCTCATGTTGAGTTACAGAATGGATTTCTTTAGTTTAGCTGGATCAGGATAGCATGTCTTCACCATGGCTCAAAGTGGGGAAAAGTGTGGTCACTTGAGAATGTTGGCATTCTCAGGGACGTTTGTTCAGTGTGGAGAGAACTGCCCTGACATTTCCAGAACTCCTGCCCAGATCTAATCCTGCATTTCCTATTATATGTAAAGAGGAACGTCTGGGAAACCGATTTGTAGGCACAACTCTCCTCCAGTTAGTCAGAACTGGGAAAACAAGCTATCCTGTCAGATTGACCCAGTGCCATAAACCAAAATGAAGTGTGCACTGGATTTCTACATAGACGTGGGTTCGATTTGCTATACAACTGACTCTAAGGGCGATAGCCCTAGATGTGGGAATCCAAGAAAGTGGCTGGTAGTTTTGCTCTGCATTGAAATGACTCTTGTTTCTCCTGAAAGAGCTTCTTCATAAGTTAGATAGCTTTAATTCAAAGCCAGGATAGCTTTGTTTGATGTCATAGATAATGAAATCCTAAGACATATCCTCGTGGGACGATCAGTTTTGCACATTTGGGCATTTTTTCATTTAACACCAAGACTCACTGTGTGGAAAGGGCTGTATGGTTGGCCCTAGAAATAAAACATCTTTATATTCCTAGGAAAGCAGAAGTTGGGATTACTTTATAGCTATCCCTGCTGGGACACTTATCAACACATGTGATAATATAGTTTCTCATGGACGGTCCATGACAAAGAACTCAGAAATTATCCACTCCCTATGCATTTCATCCATTCATCCACCATCTCTGAGGGGGAGGTACCTGAAACAAGATAATAAATAAGAAAAAAGTGAAGTTCACATCCTCATAGAGTGTCTAGATTTCCAGACAATAGAGAATAAAATATAGAGTGTTAAGTGCTATGAAGGAAATTAGCAGGGCGTGAGGGTGATTGGGGGAGGTGATGGCTGAACTGAGACTTGAAGTCAGCCATGTAAACAGCTGGAAAGAGAACATTTCATGCAGAGAAAACTACAAGTTCAAAAGCCCTGAAAAGAATGTGGGATATCCAAGGAACATAAAGGAGATTAATTGGGTTGGAGTGAAGAGAAAGGGGAGATTTGTGTAAGGATAGATTGGGATTGGGTATGACATGGCAGGCCAAGTAGGAGTTCCAATTCCATCCTAAGACCAGTGAAGACACATGAAAGAATTTTAAGCCAGATAGTGGTATGATACGATATGTGCCTTAAAGAGATTGCATTGGGCACCCCTTGGCGGGGGGGTGGGGGGCACCTTTTGGAGAATGGGCAAGAGTG
Source organism: Hyaena hyaena (assembly GCF_003009895.1). Lineage (NCBI taxonomy): Eukaryota > Metazoa > Chordata > Mammalia > Carnivora > Hyaenidae > Hyaena > Hyaena hyaena. Next base: position 141,375 of record NW_024082556.1, read on the forward strand.
GAAGCGAGGAAGCCAGGTTGAGAGTAGATTTTTGGTATGCTAGGTAAGAGTTGTGGTGGCCTAGATAAAAGTAGGAGCAGTGGAGGGGCGCCTGGATGGCTTGGTCGGTTAAGCGTCCGACTTTTGCTTAGGTCATGATCTCGCGGTTCGTGGGTTCGAGCCCCGCGTCGGGCTCTGTGCTGACTGCCAGCTCAGAGCCTGGAGCCTGTTTCAGTCTGTGACTCCCTCTCTCTCTGAGCCTCCCCTGCTCATGCTGTCTCTCTCTCTCTCCTAGAAATAAAATAAAAAACATTAAAAAATTTAAAAAAAAAAAAAGTAGGAGCAGTGGAGATGGAGAGAATCAGACTGATTTGAGAGATGTTTTTAGTTAGTTACTTGGGATACTTTTGGGCCCAGGCAAATATCTTTGATCACCAAAGGCAGTTTTCCAAAAGTGCCATTGATTATCCATTGCTTTTAAGGTCTTTACTGAATTAACAGGACAGTTTTTTGATAACCAGTAAGTAATCTTATTTGGCATTACATCTTTAACTTGATGGCCTTAAACCAGGTTAGGTCCCTTACACTCAGAACAACAAAATAAATAATTTAGTTAATTGGATTTTGGTTGTGGTTGAAGCTTCAGTTTCTCAGGTTTCGCTTTAGGCTTAAATTTCTGAGAGTGACTCCTGTTATATATCCTATGTGTACACAGAACAAATATATGTTTCTGTGCATATTAACATTTAAATAAAATAATGTTTTATGATGAGTTTAAATGTGTTTTTATGATGAGTTTAAACTGTGATTTGCTATCTGTGGTCAAATCATAATGGAATATAATCATACAATTCTGAAGTTAAGAAAGTGGTCCTAATTTGTTATTTACTAAATCTAGATTAAGGCCTATAGCTCACGACTCCACCAGTTGTCCACAATTCTCACCAGTTTGGTTTTTTAAAAAGGTCTCAGAAATGTCCAATTCTCAGAAATGTCTGTGTGCATGAATGCTCTGGGATAAACTATCCTTTGAAACACCCATGCTTAATAGGCTGGATCAAGATGTTCTCATCACTGAAATCAAGCATAGCAGACTTTACTCATGTCATAGAAAAATTAAATAAATTAAATGAACATTCTCTATGTCAAGGTTTTGAGCAACATTTTGCTTAAACGTTTAGCATCTTTGATGGTTTATCTAGAGTAAAACCTCATCTGCAATGATACTTTAGTTCTATATATTTAGTTATTCTATGAGCCAGTGTCTGATTTGGCATACAGTGATCATGTTCACTATTTTATAAGTAATCTGTAAGTATTTCATAGTTTTGTAAAAATCTCAGGGCTTCCAGATGCTAGCTACTTTCACAAATACATCCACAGAGAGAAGAATGGATCAAACATGATAGAAGCATTTTTTTCTCGTGTAAAGTTTAGAGCAGAGGTACTCAAACTGTGGTCGGCTTTTTTCCAAGGAATGGTCGGTCAGGGACACAGAAATCCTTATCCTGTGGTCCTTCCATCTTCAATGTGGCTTCCAAGGTTTCACGGCTTATTTTTATCAAGCTGGGGCAAAATGGCAAGAGCCAGAGGGATGTGCATGGGGGCATCGTATGAGCCAAAGTTGGAGGGATACACATTACTTTCACCCACATCCCATCAGTGGGAACTTAGTTATATAGTCATAGTCCCAGCTGAGTGCAAGGGATGCCATGAAATTTAGCCCAGCTGTGTGCCCAGGAAGAGGAGGGAATATAGTGATCAACAACTAGCCTGTCTCTGCCATGCTGTTGATACAACTGGAAGAACAATCCAGCAGTCAAAATGTGTTGGCATTGGTATGAGTTGGCTTAGGAGTTGGGCTGGCAGGATGAGACACACTGTAGGTACTCAATAAAGATTTTTCTCCAATTCATTTGAAGAGAGCTGGAGTTGACAGCCATGAGCAACTTTCTAATAAGGTTATTTTCTTTTTTACTGAAGAGCAGAAGTACTGTTGAAATAAGAGTTTTTGGCCTTTTTTCTTAATACAGGTTATGCAAATAAGAAATTATTAATTTGGTGACTTAAAGAAAAGCATGCTTTCCTTACAAGAAATACATTTTGGTAGAAAGATACTGTCATTAGCCTTCTTTAAAAATCAGAACTCATAGCACTTATTTCCCATGGGGATCAACATGTAGAAGGTCCTTCAGTATCATCCACAGCTTCTACTGTACTGGACATTAGTCAAGCATAGTATTACTAAGTTTGCAAACAGCATTTCACTTTATTACCAAAAGAATCCACAAGATTTTGTTTTACAGTTTCTCTTAAACTTATTTTTTATTTTTATTATTGAAGTTATAGTATTATTTAAGTGAATATAAACATCTGAGGATCACTTCAGAGGTGAAAGGAAATTATCATTTCTAAATGCTGAATCTGTAGCACATGACTTTGTAACTGGTCATTATTCAAAATATATTTGTTGAGTGCCTACTATGTGTCAAACACTTTCTAGAAGCTGGAGGTTCACCTCTCACTCACAGACGCTTTCAACCTCACCAGTAGATCTGGGGGGACTTAGTCTAATGGTCCTTTGCTTCCATGGTCGCTGCTAAAACCAGAACCAGGGGACAGAGTATTTAGTTTAATCCCTTGTACTAAATGCATTTGAGTAGCTGCTTTCTGAAACAATGAAAGAATCATCTGAGACCTGGAAACTCTTCATCAAAAAACTGTCCATTTGTTTTGCCAGTCTTGGTTGCTATAAGCTGACTTGCCAAAGCAGTTTGTGTTCATAGAGCCTGTGTCATGAGCAGCATGCTAAGGAGGGCAGAGTAGTAGAAGACATGCCCAGTGAGGAGAAACTAAGCGCTGTACAGAATATGACCAGTGACGAGGCTGGGATGCTGAGTAAGTGCTCCGTGAAGTCACAGTTATACAGAGAACCCCTCTGGCTAGAAAGACTACAGGGAGAAGGAGGCAGTAAAGGATAAGCAGAAAAAACCTGTAGGTTTGGATCCCAGTTCTTCCTGTCACAGGCTGTGTGACCATGGGTGAATGTCTTACCTTGTGGAAGTCTCAGTTTCTTTATCTGCAAAAGAGGAACCTTAACACCTACTCATAGACATGATGGTACAAATGTAAAGGGCTTAGCACTTTAGCATCTGAAATGTGGAAAACATGCAGTAAACAATATCAGTAAATGCAGCAAAAACCTCAGTAAATAGTTTTATGTTTTGTCTGTCTACCAAGTAGCAGTATTACATGATAAGACTACGGTCAAGATGAAATAAGATGACCTAATTAAAAGGGCTGGCATAGTGCCTACCCTGTGGTTAGCATTCAATAAATTTTACTATTATTATTATGGAAGATGAAGCTAGATGAGAGAAGGCATCTTGGGCTTGCAGAGGGGACACGTAGGGTGGTGTGGGCTGGGCATGTTACCCTCTAGTACGGTGCATTTGTTCAGGTGAGTGGTAGTTGAAAGGTAGATGACAGCTGTAAAATGTGTGAAACGTAAATGAAGAGCCTTTTAATAAAGATACTGAAGGAAGATTCCAGAAGAAAATCAAATGCATGATCCCTGAGTTTCCTTCTGACTCAGGTTCCGTGGTATCTCCCAAACTTCCGGGGATTCCTGAGAAAGACCACAGTGAATCAAAGATCCGTGCAGTAGAGCTCCAGGGTTACAGCCCGGCACACACACACCATCAATAAGGCGATGAACATACTCTTCTCTGTTTTGACAGCAGAAACCATTTCTGAGGGAAGAGACTGTTTTAGTTTCAGGCGACAATCTGCCCAAGTATTGATTTGACAGGTAAGGGAGGGAAGTGAAACCCGTAAGAGTATTTGGTGACACACCATTTCCTGCTCATTTTTTCCCCCCGTTCAGTTTTGAGAGCCAGAGTCAAAGAGAGGGAAAAGAGAAGAAATTAAAAAAATCAAAAAACAAAAAACAAAACCTAACTCTCCAGAAAGGGAGTCCCCAGGCAGACCTGAGACATCTGAACCATATGTCACTTCACGTGCTTTGTGTATGTTTGGGTCAGTAAGTAGGTCCTGGGTTTGCCACAGTGCATTGGAGGGCTGGTGCAGGACAAGAGCCACTCCCTCACGACAGGAGGGCTCCCAAAGGTATGCAGACTCCTGGTGGAGCTGCTTGCATTGTTTGGCTAGAGTCAGAGGATGATCCAGTGAATCATTCCTGAAGCTTTCCATGAAATATGATGTGGAAAGTAAGTTGAGAAAATTCAGGGTTGAACAAGCTAAGTATGTTTCTTTTTTTTTTTTTTTTAAATATGTTTATTTATTTCTAGGAGAGAGAGAGAGAGACAGCATGAGGGTCAGAGAGAGAGGGAGACACACAGACTCTGAAATAGGCTCCAGGGGCTCGAACCCACGAACCGCGAGATCATGACCCAAGCGAAAGTCGGACGCTTAACCGACTAAGCCACCCAGGCGCCCCGCTAAGTATGTTTCTTTACTGGAGGAAATCTTTGAAATGCCAGCATGAATTTGTGAGTGTCCAAGGAGGGAGAGTATGAATTCTGTACTCCCCAAAGTTACTGGAAAGTGATACTGTTTGATGTAGAATGTACATCTAGAGGTTTGAGTGGCCCCTTGGGCAAAGCTGACTCAGGATCAGGAACACCAGGCTACATTGTTTCTTTGTTCTTGCCCTTTCTCAGAGGATCCAGATATAGATACAGATGTTTGCGGCAGCTTTGCCTGTCCAGCGGCCAAATGGGGGATCACTGTCTAGGAGAGCACAGTCATGTGGAAATCCCTGATGAGAGATGGTAGGGAAAATAATGCCCCCCCCCCCACCAAGATGTCCACATTCAGATCCCTAGAACCTGTGAATATTTTACCTTACATGGCAAAAGGGACTTTTTGCATGTGTGGTTACCATAAAGATACTTAGGGCCATTATCCTGGATGGACAGGGTGGGCCCAGTGTAATCAGAGGGAGGAGATGGGTGAGAGTCTGAGGAGATGCAAGGGCAGATGCAGAAGTCAGAGGAATGTGGGACCATGAGTCCAGGAATGTAGGCAGCTTCCAGAACTGGAAAAGGCAAAGAAATGGATTCTCCCATAGAGCCTCCCGAAGGAACACAGCCCTGGCCCCCATTTTAGACTTCTGATCTGCAAACTGTAAACTAATACATTTTTGTTGTTTTAAGCCACTAAGTTTGTGCTTAGATAATTTATGACAGCAGCCATAGGAAACTAATACGTGGGGTTCAATATTGGTCTCACCTTTCCTGTGCTTGAAGGTAGATGGTTAACATACCCCAGCACCCTTCTAAGACCCTGACACTGGAAGGGGAGGCCTGCCACTTACTACTATCTGGCCAAGTAGATTCTGCTTTCTGGTTGTCCTTCCTCCACCTCCCCACCCCTACAGTGGCCAAATATCACTCCAGCTCTTGCTGCCCTGCTTAGATATGCAGTGACTAGTCATCAACAGAACTGGAAAGAAGCAATGCAACTGATCACCGGTGAGTGATGTGCACCTGTTATTTACATAGTGATCAGTGAACCACCTGCCCAGATTGTACTTCCTGCATTTACAAATACAATATTCTGTGGTAACATATCTGAACCTGGTTGTTGTGGGACTGATATTGGTCCTGGAAATACGTGCCTGTCAGAACTGTGCATAACTGAGGGCTGCATGTATCTAAATTATGGCACAAGTCCTGCAGTAGAATTGTTATAACTGTACTGGTGGGCAGCCATGCCTTCCCTCATGAATCCACTGCATACCAAAGTCTGCATGTGGCTGATGTGAGGATTAGGGATGTCAGCAAACTCTATGAATTTGGAGTCAAGCAAAGGGTATCACAGCACTGTCTGTGCCTTGTTTCCAATGATCACAGTTCAGTTCTCTAGGAAACGGATTCTGAGACACCAAGATTTGCACATAGGTGGTTTACTGGGGACTGCTTATGATGGCAACGCCTGGCAGGGAAATGAGGGCAGCAGAATGGGGCAGAGGGAGAGATAGACTCTGAGGCAGGAGGGGGTGATGGGGGCGGCTCTGGAACTGGAATGACACTAAGGCAAGGAGGTTGGGTCTTTGTGTCTGTCAGCCAGTCACTGGATGTGGGCTGCCCAAGCCACAGCAGAGAACTCCCTCCAGAGAGGTTGCTGTCTCTAAGTGTGACTCCTGGAGACACACTCAGCTGAGAGGCACTGACAGCCTCCAACACTCCCAGCATGAATGCTCCAGTCCTCAAGGGGTCCACGGCACATGGGCCCACTACACCTATGATTCCAGTGCCGTCAGACAGCCAAACTTTACAGGGGCCTGATCACTATTTCTAGCAAGGCTCAAGTCAGGATCTGGAGCAAAATGAGCAGAAGAGACTGGAGAGCTGACAGATGGCTAGAGGAGGAAGGTAGGACCATCACCTTCTAGGCCAAACCTCCCCCTTCCCAGAGTAAAGAACAGAGTGAAGGCCCCCGGGTCTGGTTTGGCCTCTGCTTGCATTTTCACTTATGACAACTTGTTAATGTGAGAGGAGTTGAAGGTCTTGTGCTTTGGTCTTGTCTTGGCCTTTTAGGACATGTGGACTCTGAATTGGAGCAGAGGAAGGAAATGACAAAACCTGAAATAGAAAGTTGCTAAGGTTGACATTTATAGTTGATTTTTCCTGTACAAAATATAGGTATCTTGTAAAGATGAGATGAAGTTATTTTGACTTCCTGCCCCTCCTCCCCCATCTTCCTTTTTCCTTTTGGTTCTTAGACCCCATGTATTAGCTTTATTGCAGGTTAGTTACCCAAGCTCTTTGGTTCTTGAACTGGGAAACAGTGGGGTCAGTACTTCTCATTTGCTAAAGTGACTGATCAGCTGACGCTTCAGGTTTTGAGGACCGCCCCTCCCCTCTAAAGAAGAGAGGCTTGGCAGATCTCTGAAGTGGGAGATGACCAGGGTAATAAGAGAGAACTTTGTCATAAAGGGCTGATAGCATGTTTTAGAATTGCTGATATCAATGTGCAGGCTAGATGCCAGGTAAAAAAAGAATAGTGCACACTTCATGTGATAGTCTCTTTGGAAAGACTGACAATGCCCCTGCCTGTGAGAATTTAGATTTGATATCCTGATGGAGTGAGTGTTTGGGGGCTACCTGACATGGGCTCTCATCTGGAGAACCAAGTCGGCCCCATCAGGAGTGGCCACATGGGGAGGCAGAGTTTGGAAAGATGCTGAGGGCAAGAAGAGCCGCTGTCTGACCAGCTGATGGCTGCCCTGACATGCACCTGGGGAGGAGCAGATGTGTGGAGAACCTGCTGTGTATTTGGCCATCTCAGGACTAGAGTGTCCCCCAATAGTTCTCAGGTGGCTGAAGGGAGTTTATGTTTGTTTGTTTAAATGATATCCAATGCTTACCTTTAACCCAGTGTGGAATATGCTATAAGTTTTGAGTTATTTAGAGGTAACATGTTGAATGTAGGATAGTAGGCAAAAGAAATAATTGTCTAGTCTCTAGACTTTAGGGAAAAAGTGAAGGAAGATTAAATCCCAAAATGAGGGTTTTGGATGAGGAAGAAAGAGTGGACTTAGAATGTATAAATATTCTTTGATACTGGTATTGCGAATGGGACACAGATCAGGGACTCCATGAACACGGTTCTAGATCCTATGTGGCTGGACCAGTTGATATGGAGGTTGTTTTGGTTTCAAAGTGAGATTTCTCTCATTATCTCATTTGCTCTGTTAGGAGGCAATTACAGTAGAGCTTATAGTGCTATGCTTAGCAGGTGATGACTAGAAAACAAAGACCTACCTAATCGGTAGGGAGACAAATTGCATGTGTTTGGAAGAAATAAGGAGAGCTGAACTGAACTCGGAGGCAGAAGAGTGAAGGACAAACAGGATTAGGTTCCTGAAAGAGCATCAAGGACTGTCTAGAAGTAAAATGTGAACTGTAATTTTAAAATGTCCTTTTGTCCAGCAACATCTGTTTTTGTCAAGCAAAAAACAAAAATATCAGTTCTCTGACATTTTCCCTTGCTGGAAGTATATTACTTTGCTCACCATGGAGTCCTCATCTCATAAATAGCATTTAAAAATTTTTTTTAGATCGTTTTTGCTGTAATTGAAGTTTTAAATGAGGACTCTTCATCTGTTCAGTAAGGACACTTGTTTGTACTTTCTGTAATTTAAATTGCATAATAGGGGCGCCTGGATGGTTCAGTTGAGTGTCCGACTTCAGCTCTGGTTGTGAGATCACAGTACATGAGTTTGAGCCCCATATCTAGCTCTGCACTGTCAACATGGGGCCTGCTTCAGATCCCGTCCCCTTCCTTCTCTCTCTGCAACTCCCCAGATCACTCCTTCGCTAGCTCTCAAAATTAAAAAAATAAAGAAGAAAAATAAACAATAAATTGCATAATAAGGCAGCTTTGCAAAGCAACTTTGCATTTCCCTAAGATACCTTTTAGGTAGAAAATCACTGTTTTCCCAGTAGAGGGAACTTGAGACATAGAAAGGAACTAAGGAAGGTAAAACAGACTCAATTAAAGTGGCTTTTATGGCACCTCAGTTCTGGATTTCTGGTTAATGGGAACTTTTTTCAGTCATTATTTGGAAGTTTTCAGGAGGTTTGAGGTCTAGTCAAGTATGCCACAACACTTAAGAATAAGACATAGTTAAGTTAGGTGTAAAAACCAGAAACCTGAGTCTGTATAAGACTACTTAAAAGGCTAATTTCTAGATGAAAAATTCACAAATATTTAGAGATACCTCTAAATTATGAACCAGTTCAAAGTAAAACTTAATTGCTAAATGATAATTCTATCCAATATAAGACAGCTCTGAATGTTGTAAACATCTAAAATAAAATTATGTCCTCATGATCCTTTAGCATACACTGTTTTCCTGTACCGACAAACACACACACACACACAAAGCCATTCGTTTCCTGCTTTTACTTGTCCCTTGGAAGGTAGGATAGTGGCATAATATGACTCATTTCCTTCACAAACCGGATGTTGCCATTCTAACGAAAATGGCATGGGTGGAAAGCAAATTAATAAATATTAAAGTGTCTGTCCCAGGAAGCTGTCAAATTGGACAGTGAATGATGGAGTTACTCAACGAAAATGTACATTGGATTAGATGTGATTAATATTCCAGTTATTAGACAGATAAAGATGTCCTAACCTGACACATTTCCTATCCCTGTGCTTTAAATGAGGATCCTAAGTTCATCTTGCTGGGACTATTAGAATAATGATTCGTTTATACAGTCACTTGCTTCGTGAGCCTAATGTGTTAATAGGCTTGCTTTCTTAGTCATCCTTTAAAGAAGGTTCTTATTTGATTGCTGAATCATAAGGAGACAGGATTCTTGGGTTCCTGCCTTATCCTCTAGCTTAGATGTGATTTTGCTTTGTTCCTTAGTCTTTTCATACAAGAAATAAATTATTAGCAGTAGCTCTGAAGTATAAAAATAAACACATTTGCCTATTTAAGTTCTTGAGTAAAATCTTTAAATTATATAAAACTATTACACTACTCATATTTTAATAAAAGGAGGAAAACATATCCCTAATGAATTTAGGAACTTGATTAGGGTAAATCGGTCAAACAGTTGGGAATTTAAGTTCATGATTCTTTTCTAGTCCACTTCCTGGCTGGTAATTGATGCATATATGGATAAATTTGGTAACATGCACTTTAAAAGTGTAGTGTTAAGATCTTGGTCTTTGAATCAGAGGTTATATCCTGGCAGTCTGTTTTGGCCCTCAGAGGTGTTTTATTTGTTCATGGAAAGCACTGATTTTTCTTTTTAGTTGTCAATCTCTAGAAACACAGAGATTCCATATAAAAATTAGGATTTCCAGTTTCTCTTGAAAAATCAAAATCCAGCAGTACTAGGTTCTGGCCCCACATTAGCAACAGCTGCTAGCACTGAGTAACTGCCCCCTTTAAATAATACCTGAGCTCCAGTACTATTTGTCTTTTCCTCTACCTGACAGCTCAGCACATTTGTGTATGAGACCCTGGTTCTGCAGGTCTGCAGATCAGTTTTCTCTGTTGGCCACATGGGAAAACTCTGGCATTGAGAACAGATAATTTAGGCATTATTAGTGGTATTTGTATTCAAAGAGATTAAGTACGGGAAGGATGACTTATGGTACTGCTCCCTTGAATGGTCCCTTCCCAAGATGTGAGTTCTAACTTTTTTCTAACTTCTCTTGTTTATCCAAAGACACATTTGCAAATGTTTTATCAAGCCTGTGACATAACCATCCTTCCCCTCCCAACACAGACATCACACATCACACACTTATTCTAGCAACTCCTCTAATTAATGGTCTAGCACAGCTCATAAGATTCCCAAAGCCAATTAAACAATGTTCACCCTGTACCTCCCAGTAGATTGGAGAGTAGCTTGGCAAACGCTGTGATTGATATGAAAAGTAACAACGTATTCTTAAGCTCTTTTAGCACTGTTGTTACTCTATGAGGCACAAGTTTTCAACACAGTGGCCTTTTATCCTCTGTGCTTTTGGAGGGTGAGAACACCATGAAGGCTACAAGCACCACAGCTTTCCTAGGAGCTGGGAATAAAGGCTGGGGGGATGGGAGGGGGCAAGGGAGGGAGGGAGCTCGCAGCTGTCATCTGAATAGTATTTTCCTCTTTCATTATCCCCTTGTCTGAAACCTCCATCCATTCATATTCATGGTTTCCACCTCTCTGCACACAGCCAAGGCCAGTTTCCTTTGCACATTTTATTTCCTTGTCTGTCAGGGATTTTCATTTGGATTTCTAAGAATCACTGAACTGTTTCAGAAAAAGGATCAGCTAGTAGAAACTGGAGATGGTTGGTAGAGAATCTCCTGGGAGGAGTTTATTTAAACATAACAAGTCAATGCCAAATCTATATAGTAAGTTAACCTTATGTCTACTGAAATTTATTTCTTTTCATTTATTTCCTACTAATCCAGTGGTTTTTTAGTTCCACATGTAGGAAGGCTGTGTTCATATTCATGTTATAAGAGAAAAAATGAGGAAGACATTTTGTATTCTAATTACTCAAGTAATATGTATTTAGTGTAGAAAATAAAACTACGGAAATTCAGGAGCTCCAGAGAAGACATTTAAAATTACCCTATCTTACCATCTAATTATTGTTAACTTTCAAGTTTATTTCTTTACAGTCAAACGTGTATGTATTTTTTAGGAATTTTTTGAGATAATTTTAGACATGCTATTTTATTATCTACTTGTTTATGTGTAATACTAAATTACAAATATTTCCATATCATCAGGAATTATATTAAAGCTTTAAAAGTATCTCTGTAGAATTACATTATATGGATACTCCATGATTGATCTACTTTTAGTAAGATAAAAGATGAGTTTTTCACATCTAAGCTTTGTGCACATCTATGATTTTTCCTTTGGAAAAATTCCCAGAAGTAACTTTTGGGTCAAAAGATATGATTGGGTTTTATGGTAACCTCCAGTAAGGTTATAGGAACGGAATGAAGCCCCTAGTGATAGTTTATGAGAGCTCTAAATAGGGAACTTTTCTGAGAATGTCTTTTTGGGAAGCTGCTCTGAATATACTTTGGCTGCTTTTACCTAGATATCTTTTTTTTTTTACCTAGATATTTTTACTCTCGAAGACAAACCATTTAAGTTTCTTGGCTTATAGGAAAATGTTTGGAAAAAGCCTAGCCCATCTTAACCATCATCCTAACATTTGTTCTATATCATGAATAGAAGACCAACTCTTCTGTAAGAAAACCGTCAATGACTGGTGGGGAACATGTATTTGCTTTGAGAACTCCGGGGACCAAGAAAATAAAATACTTAATAATGACAGCATAATGTGGCGAGGATGTGGAGAAACGGGCACCCTCCTACACTGTTGGTGGGAATGTAAACTGGTACAGCCCCTCTGGAAAACAGTGTGGAGGTTCCTCAGGAAACTAACAATAGAACTCCCCTATGACCCAGCAATAGCA